>NC_056739.1:410450584-410455584 GCF_019279795.1 Protopterus annectens
TGATGTCCCACTGCTGTACACACGGTGTCCGAAGCTGGTATGCTCAGCGGGATATCACTACCTCACTACCTTTCACCACTTTCTGCACTACGGGCAAGTGTAATTACTTACACCCACCATTCACATACAGTACAGCTTCACATACATATCATGCGCTACACAACCGTACATATCGTGTGTTCTACATACCTTGTCGGTGTTTCGTTTGCGTGTATCGTTTTTCCATTTTCTTTCGCTTTTGGTTGTACACTGCTGGTTCAGTATGAGCATACGGTTTGAATATCCTGAGAGTCATCCTTATATCTGTCGATACCTGCAACATGTGAATTCATCCCACCAATTGCTGTTCCTCAGTGAGTAATTACGTGCATATCAGCTGTGCAGCTACTCCAGCCGGAAAGTACGCGGCGATGCTGGGGTATAATTGGATTCCTCACCTGGGCGTTGGCTATTTGCCCCACCTTCGTGGAGATGGTCTTATTGTGTTATGTTATGTGTAACTGCAACCGCTATGCGTGGCGACAGGTATATTTCAAGTAATGTTACCCGTGGATTGTGTGTGTAGGGTGTAGTATTTGGTTAAACATGTAGGTGTCCCTGTCCTGACGCATCAATGATAATGGAGTATTGCATTCAAAACTGTAACATGGCTGTTGTATTCCTTTACAACGCATGCAAGTATACATCCGCCTTTAATTGTGTCTCCCACGAGATGTTGTGGTTATGCAGATGTCATTGACTGACTGTATGTTTGTGCTGCTATTACGGTTTGTATTCCTTTAATATCTACGGTGGGGATATCGGTGGTTGTACATGATGGATACGGGTTGTGGGCCTTGCATCTCTACATAGACAGTATAGTTGTCTGTGTGCTCCATCCCTACCTGGAGAGTTAACAGTTAATAGTCTTTTGTTATGGGAGTGTAGCTTGGGCTGTTGTTAATTGGTTCCAATATCGTCTGCAGGAGGCCTTGCTGCATGTATACCCCCGTAACTTCTATGGTATATCAGCGGCTATGTCTACGTGAGTAATTACGTGTATATCACCTGTGCATCTACTCCATTTGGTATTACGCGTCGATACTGGGGTATAATTGGATTCTCCGCCTGGGCGTTGGATATTCGCCCTACCTTCGTGGGGATGGTCTGTATGTCTTATGTTATGTGTGACTGCATCTGCTATGCATGGGAACTAGTATGGTCTGCATTCATGTCACCCATGGATTGTGTGTGACAGGTTTAGTATTTGTTTCAACAAGTGGGTGTGCCTGTCCTGCCGACGTATAATAATGGAGTATTGCATTCAAAACTGTAACTAGGCTATTGTTTGCATTTCTACAACGCATTCAATTATGCAGCCGCCTTTAATTGTGACCCCCACGCGATATGTTGTGGTTATGCAGATGTTATTGACCGACTGTATGTTTGTGCTGCTGTTACGGTTTGGATTCCTTTATTATGTACAGTGGGGGATGTCGGTGGTTGTACGTCACGGATACGGTTTGTGGGCCTTGCATCTCTACATAACCAGTATAGTTGTCTGTGTGCTCTGTCCCTACTTGGAGAGTTGACAGTTAATTGTCTTTTGTTATGGGATTGTAGGTTGGGCTGTTGTCATGTGGTGTCGGTATCGCCTGCGGGTGAGCTTGATGCATGTATACCTCCGTAACATCTGTGGTATATCAGCGGTTGTGTGTACGTGACAACTATCCCTTGTCATTCTGTCCCAGATATTTGCAGTCATTGTGGTCCTGTTGTTGGGATAGCCTGTTTGCCAGTGGTTGCCACATATTCAGATGGGAATTGATTGTTTGACACTTGTAGAACACACAGCGGTGTTTACGGGCCGACACATGGCCACGGTCAGTACTGGGGTAGCACATACGTATTTCCGCGGTACATACCTATTGCTGTGTGACTTTGCCAATGTATCTGATTGAAATTAACATATCGGTGTCGTACATACAGGCATGACTATTACATACGTCCTTTCCATTTCATATGGGGTATATTCCTGTGCTACCATCTGGGACATATTCACTTTGTATCATTCTATGTCGCGACACACCTAGCCAGGGTGGGGCTGTCACTACTACTTTGGGACTAGTAGTGTACATATGCCTGAGGCTAGTTTACCGTATGCCTACACCTAATATTCCGCTCTGCCTCTAACGTGGCACCAGCATACACATGTTGCAGACACACACACATTACACTCACACAGCGATGCACACGGCACCCTCACCGCACATGTACACATACTACGGCACTCACGGGGACGGTTGCACACAGTACCTACGTGGACCGCAACACCGGCGGCAGTGTCTACCTCTCCCTTCATATCATCATACTATTACACGCGCATGTACTGTTACAGTACTGTGGTCTGGCAATCTTTCCGCCATGTTATGCATATCGGTATGTTACCCGTTCCATGGTTGGCGGTATCCTCTTATGTTGAACCTCCCAGATGTTCAGGTTGTCGTTTCACTATGTATACTATGTACAGATATCGCGGGTTACATCTCAGTCACCTTATATCCCTCTAATTCCCTGTCTTAACTGTAGTATATATATATATGTATATGTGTACATATATTTCTATATAGATATAATTATATCTATCTACATATATATATATATATATATATATATATATATATATATATATATACACACATATATATATATATATATATATATATATATATATATATATATATATTTATATGTATACATCTTGCAGTGAACGTGGCAGGCATACAGCAATGCCGTATGCTGTAGGACCCGCGTACTGTTCAGGTGTTGGCGTTACATGCTCCACTGGCTGTTGGGTGTACAGTGTTTGGGGGCTGCTTATGTTGGAGTCACACATGAGGCCACCCATACAGTACACTTTACAGGTGGTCATGTTTGTGTGCCATCCATTTCACTGTGTTTGCAGGTAGGGAGGTGTCAGTCCATGGGGCCTACGCTGTCAGAGTATGTGCTATACGTTCCCTCTTTGCCAAGGCATAGGCATATTGGGTACGCCTCCGTCTGCCTACTGGGGCTGGCACAGTGTGTTCCTGGTCTGGAACCCTCTGTGCCTGGACTGGCCTAGGTAGTTGTGGTGGGCTTTGTGGCCCATCACCGTTATGTCCCTGCAGCAGCTCCTTCCGCAGGATCATATTATGTAGCATGGCACATACTATGAATATGCGGGCACATGTGCCTGGAGAGTACTGCAAGGCTCCACCAGATGTATCCAAGCACCGGAACCGTGATTTCAGCATCCCAAACACACGCTCTATGATTATTCTGGTTTGTGCGTGTGCCTCATTATGGCGTTCTTGCATGTGTGTGTGTGCATTTCTGATGGGAGTCATCATCCACGGCTCCAGTGCATAGTCAGCATCCTCCACGAGATGGCCTTGTGGGATGTCCCCCCTGGCAAATACCTGATACAGCTGTGAGGCATGCCAGATATGGGAGTCGTGGTAGCTTCCAGGGCTGCCAGCACACACATCCATGATAATGCCCTGAGCATTGCACACGACCTGACAATTGATGGAGGGGAATCCCTTGCGGTTTATGTAGCATCTACCCTGCTCGGTAGGTGGTGACTTGATCTGTATGTGCGTACAGTCTATCGCACCCAGTACCTCCGGGTATTGTGCCACACGGTGGAAGTGGCGCATATTGCTAGCCAAATCCTCCTGAGATCTGGGGAAGTATATATGCTCATTGGCATGTGGTAACATGGCATCCAGGAACTGGTGTAGTACCCTGGATGCTGATGCCTGTGAGATGCCCATTATATCTCGAGTTGGCCTTTGAAAGGTACCTGTGGCCAGTATTCGTAAGCTTACACATACCTTTGTGTCCACTGGGATGGGTTCCCCTCTGTTGTTTCTTGTTCTCAGGCATGGCCAGCACAGCTCCACTATTTGCTGTAACGTGTCCCTGTCCACCCTGTAACGCTCTACTATCTCCAGGTCTTGTAGCCCCTGGTAGGTTACCCTTGGTCTGAACACTCTCCTTCTCCTCCGAGGCCTACGGTGGTTGTCGGCACCCTCCTCAACAACACCGTCTGTCTCTAACACATGCTGATAGATCACAGCCATGGCAGCACCCAACATGTACATTTTAAAAGTTCCCCGTGTGTTTACACCTATGGTGCTGTGTTTGGGAATACACAGCTGTGTGTTGTGTGCATTCACACTTTATACTATTGTGCTGTGCACACCGATGATGTCATAGGGTGTGTTTGTACGGCCGTATCTGGGGGTTATCTTCCGTGTTTTACAGATGGAACTACAATGCTGTTGCCTTTGGTGTTGCATTACTCTTGCCTGCCATGGATTACCTTTCGACCTTCCCTTACTATTTCTGCACGTTGCACCTACTATTTTCTGGCATGCATCCTGCAGAGCACTGTCATGTGCACTTTCTGGGACATGGCATACCATGAGTGTTGTGTGCTGCCGCCGTTGTGCTGCCTGTCTGCTTTGCTCTGCTGTGTCAGGTCTTCTATCTTTGCAATCTGCTACCTCCCCTACTTTCTTTGCATTCATATGCCTCCCCTATCCCGTTTTGCAGGTTTCTGCATGCAGAGTTGTCAGCTGTCACCGATTACGCCTTCGTGGGTTGATTAGTGTTGATTGCTCATTAGTACTCCAATTACACTTCTTCTGCATTTCCTCATATTCTTAACATCACCTTCCTGTTTCCGATGTTGTTTTGTGGGCGGCGTCACATGATTAGGTTAAGGGAACGTAGACATCCTCGTACACATGCACTTCTGCGCGCATTGTGTGCTCTCAGCTGAACTATTACCCCACACCCCGGTCCTGCAGCTGTGATTTGCGATGTACAGCCCAGGTTTGCTGTGCTCCAATGTGCTTCCTGCTATGGTGGCACACCCCTCTGCAGATGACATGTATTCCCTCTGAGCCACTCCTCGGTGTATTACCGCTGCGCCGTTTGGTACAGCCTTACGCCGGCGGGGGATTTGCGAT
>NC_056739.1:410460584-410648084 GCF_019279795.1 Protopterus annectens
GATGAAAAGCCCTTAGTGATGAGGTGTGCAACATCGAAGGATTTCTTGACTGTTGTGGCGATGTGGTTATCGAAGATGACATCACTGTCCACCTGTGTCCCTAAGTCTCTTATCACACTTCCAGTGTTTAGTGCATTGCCACCTATGTGGTAATTCATGGGTACATTGTTTTTTCCCAAAGGGGATAACTATAAATTTCTTGGCATTGAGCTTGAGCCCATGGCTCTGGCACTAAGCATCTGTTTTTCTAAGGCCCTTTTGTAGAGTATCCACATCATTTGGGGATTCAATAATGGCTCCCAGTTTGCAGTCATCTGTGAACTTTGTTATCCCATGTCCCTTAGTGTTGGCCTGTACTTCAGAGAAGTAGATGCCAAACAAGAGCAGTCTCAGGACTAAACCCTGAGGTACTCCACTTTTCACTTGTCTAGAGCCGTATTTGGAGTTGGCTACTTTTACATTGTGGGTTCTGTCATTAAGCCAGTTGGCAACCCATCTAGTGACATAGGCATTAATGCCCAGCTTAGTAAGTCTATCTATGATTCCAGAGTGGGTGATGGTGTCAAAGGCCTTGGCGAGGTCCAGGTAGGCTGTGTGGACCACCTCACCCTCGTCCACTGCCCTGGAGACTGATTCAAAGAAGTCAATCAGGTTCAGGAGACAAGAACTGCCCTTCACAAACCCAAACTGGGCGGGGTCCAATGTTTGAAGGTTGCCAATGTCTTTGTTTATAAGTTCTATGATAATATGTTCCATGGCCTTGCAGATCAGGCTCATCAGACTGATGGGGCTGTAGTTCCCAGGATCCAAGTTGGATCCCCCCTTGTGCAGTGGGATAACTGTAGCTGTGCGCCACTCAGTAAGCACTAAGCCTGAGGTAAGGCTATGATTAAACATGATACTTAGGTGAGGTGCCAGTTTATTTTGTAGTTCATGTAATACACAGCCCAGGAAGTCCTCTGGTCCCATTGATACTGTATTCTTAGCTTTGGAGAGTGCGTTTTTAACTTGTGTGGCCATTATTACCAGAATTTGGCAATCTTCCAGTATTGAGATGGGCTGTTTAGGGGGTAAGAGGGGGGATGAAGATGGCACTGAATTGATCTGCCAGGATATTAGCAATATCCTTGGGAGCTGTATATTTAATGCCATTCTGTTGTAGCTCAGAGCAGATCTGAGCATTGCCATTTAGATTCTTGACATAGTTATAGAATGCCTTGTGGTTGTCTTTGGAATCTGTGGCAATTTTATTTTTGTAACTAGCTTTGGAGGATTTTATGAGAGATCTCAACTTCTTACTGAGGCTGGTAAGGGAGTTTTTTGCATCCTGGGATTTTCCTCTTTTCTGCAACAGTTTCTTCCTTTTGTTGCAAAGTTTGTTTATGGCAGGGAACCACCAGATCGGCTTCCTTTTTTTGGAGGAGAGCATCTTGATTCTATTTCGGATGGCATGATTCATGCATGAGTGGATGTGCTCATATAGTGCCTTAGTGTAGGATTCAGCAGTCGAACTTTCAGTTCCCATCTGCATGGGTGTCATGAAGTTAGTCACTTCTGACTCGAGTAGCATGAAGCTGGCTTTGGAGAAGTTTTTTATGGAGGTTTCCTTACTGAAGGGTGGGGGTGGGATGTGAGTGTTAAGGGTGATTAACTTATGGTCAGACCTGACCAACGAGGGGGTGACCATAGGTGTGGAGCATCGATTTCCCATGTTGGTAATGAACAGGTCTAGCATATTGAAGCCCCTGGTGGGACTATGGATTAGTTGATCCAGAGCATTGGAATTTATGAATTCCAAGAACCGTTGGACAAAGGTGTTGGTACATGAGTAGTTTTTCCAGTTAATGGCAGGGTAGTTGAAATCACCCACCATTAGGGTGTTTGGTTGTATTGTAATATTTTCCAGTATGTTTAGAAAGGTGTAGTGAGAATCTTGGGGCATGGTGGGGGATCTGTAGCAAGCTACAGTTTGGATTGCAGTCTTACCTAGTGTTAGTTGCACCTGGAGAATTTCAGACACATTGTGTTGGGCAACTAGCCTGGTGGTGTGAATATCCTTGGTGAATATGGACACTCCTCCACCTTTTGTGTTTCGGTCCTGGTTTGGTGGGTGAAAAATGTGGTAAGAGTTGTAGCCTGGTATTGCAGGGGTGCTCTCTGGAGTCTTGAACCAGGTCACAGTTACTGCACAGATATCAATTTTTAGGAGTGCCTCAAGAAAGTGCATTTTGAAGTTTAGACTTCTAGCATTGAGTAGCATTACCTTCAGAATTTGCATGCTTGTACCTGTTACAGTGGTGGTTTTGTCCTTTGAACTTTGTCTAAAAAAGGCATTATAGGGATGGCAAGAGCCTTAGCCAGTAACCTGAATCCCAGGGACTACAGGTGCAGACCATTTCTGGCAAAGTATCGTGGTCTGTCAATCATGTCGTACCAGGCAGATACTGGATCCCCTTTGAATGACACCAGAAGCTTAGCCAATTGTTGAAGTCAATCATTTTGTCTTTATATTGTGGTATCATTCTGGGTGAAGGCAGAAAGCTACTCAGAGCTAGGGTCATACCTGCCTGTGCTACATGATCCGAGAGCTCTTCCATGTCTCTTTTCATGTAGTCCAGGGAGATACGTCTCAAGTCATTCACTCCAACATGGACAATGACAGAGTCATATTTGTACTTGTGGAGTGACTTTAATGCATGCATTATGTGGTGGATCCTGGCACCCGACAGGCAGCTGACTGTAATTTTCTCCTTGTTCAGCCTGTTGAGTGGGACACCAGTGTGCATGACCATAGAGTCACCTATGACTAAAGTGTTAGGTTCGCTGTCTTGCCTTAGGGGCTGTTGCTGGGTAGCACACTGGTGTTGTGAGCTATGTGACACTTTGGCTGTGATTTGTGTTTGTTTGTATTTCAGCTTCTGAGGTCCTTGTTGCTTGGGCAGATTACAGTTAAGGGCCTCCACATATGTGGATTTAATGCTGCTATGTGTGGGTGTTGGTGTGTGTTTAGAAGGGCTATGTGTTTCTTGAGGTGCAGTGCAGGTGTTAACCTTCTGCTTTTGACTGTCTAGCACAAACTTGGGTGGAGAAAGCTTTGCTTCCAGTTTTGCTATGTAAGTGCATCTCTCACAGGTTGTAGTGTTGGGTGGTAGGAGGAGAGGGTTGTCTGTTTACACAAGGCAATTGTTGCATTGCCCCAGTATGCCCAGATTCACCAGGTGGACAGGAGAAATCACTGGAAGCTGACCCTTGGATATGCCTGGTTTGGTGCTTTTTTGAAAAGTGCAGGAGCTGTTTTCCCTTGCCTTAGCAAGGTACTTTCCAGTTATAGTCTTTTTAGTGTCTATGATTAATTTCTCCTTATTAACAAGGAGAGCTGAGTGCTTGTATCAGTTTAAGACTTACTAGTGCTTTCCAGCAGGTATTAGAGCAAGTGCTAGTCACAGGGATGCTTAAAGGTAAGAAAAAAAATGGTTTATCCTAAACACTGCAGTGTGCACTAGATAAGTTAGATGTGAAAGTAGGTAACTTAAGTTTTACCTTGCTAAAAGTTAAGTTTTAGTGGACAGTCACAATTTTTAAAACAGCAAGATAGATTGAAAGAGGGTGGTCACTTTTGTATTCTGGTACTATGGAATACAGTAGGATGGCCAATACATTTAAATAGCTGAAAGGGAGTGATTTCACAAAATTATAATTTTGTGCTTACTCACACAAGCCAGAGAAAGCAGAGAGGAAATGAGATATATGGTCAAAGTAACATAAGAGGCAGCCAACTAGAAATACAGTGGTATTTAAGAATGCAACAGTAAGTGGGTGGGAGGGTAGGGAAACATTTTCTACCTGACTCACAAGAGACAGAGCTGTGGTCACTTTTGAAGTTTTAATATGCAGTTAAAAGCAGAATACAAGTAAAACATAACGTAAAGAAAACAAAGCACAGTATTTAAAATATAAAAAAGTAGTAAAGTTGGGGAGGAAGTTGGCATAATGGTTAAGGTGTTTACCTTACAGACACAAGGTGCAGGGTTTGATTCTCACTTGGGGTAACTGGTTAGGCTTAAAAATGGCCCACAAGGGCAGTTAGCCTAGTACTGAACTATGAAGTATGAAAATACAAATAAAAAGCAAACAAACTTTCCTTCACAGCAAAGTGTAGCAGAGTCTGGATGAGCCTTTCTGAACATCTGACCTACAAATGGAGAGATCTTTCTACTGCTGGTGTTTTCAAAGCCTTACTTTAAGCAACTGAAAATGAAAAGATGTCTTCTGTTCTCCTTTTTCAGAGACAAAATTGGTATTAAATTGTATCTAACATCAATAGGTTATATCCCACTGAAGAACTCCTGTTATTCTAAACAGCTTAGTCCAACAAAAGGTGTCACTTAAGCCCTTTGTTCCAATGTTTATTGTACAGAGTTTTTCAGCCACAAAATGTAGCAGATGATTGACTGATTGATACATTGTCACACTTTGCACTTGATAGTCACATTAAGAGGAAGTGCCTCAGTTTAGTGAAGATTTTCTATAACGGACGTTTAGCTAAAGTCACATGCTCAAAATCTCTTTTCAGTACTGTACAATTACTGACAGTAGATTGAGTCTGCACCTGAACGTTGTACAGTTACATTACTTCATGTTTATTTTATTTCAGCAGATTTCTGGTAAATACTGGTTCTGTAGATGGAGATTGTGAAAGAAAAGTGTTCCTTGCAAAGGAATAATGGGGTGTAGATTTATTTATTTATTTATTTATTGCCTTTTGTTTGCCAGGATGGTCTGAATGGGCACTCAGGTCAATTTTCGGTTGAGGCCCAGGGTGAAAAGCTCCATTACAGTTACAAATAATTGCAAAGAATTTATGGAGAAAAAAAGAATCAGTTTCTAAACAGTAGAAATGAGGGGGAGGGGTTACACTCATATGAAGGGTAATACAATCAAGACAGATATTAATACAATTTGATTTCTGTAGGAGTGTTATACAATAATAAACAGGTTGCATTTACATGTACAGCAAAGTACAAATTTCATTAACAAATGAGTGATGAAAATCAGTGTACAGTTATAAATATACATAGGCTCTATTTACAATTATAGGATAAGGTAGAAGAACTAGACAGCTAGGGGCTGGTGATAGTCTAACGATTTGAGAGAGACAGAGTGAGTCAGTCAGGATGTGAACAAGAAGAGCGCAAAGAGGAATTCAGGTAGTTTTAGGCTGTAAGCTAGGTGCACAGCTGTTCTGTTTTAGTGAGATAGGTAGGGAATTCCACAGTCTGATGACATAGGATGAGTATGGCGAGTATCCAGCTGTATTTGGGATTTGAAAGTTATTAATACTCTCTGATTACCTGAGCAAAGGCAACATTGTGTGGATTAGTACTTGTGAATGTTTTGTAGAGAAAGGCATGTGTGTGGTTTATGTATTATTTTGTGAGTCTTTTGAAGGTGAGCGAATGTAAGGTGATTAGGTAGTTCCAGCCAGTTGAACTTCTTTAGTGCTAAGCAGTGGTGCATACAGTAGGATACATTAGCTTCAAACTTAGCTATTTTGTTAAAGCATGTCTCTAATTTATTTAGTAGGGTGGCTTGAATGTTGGTTAATATGGGTGATACATAAAGAAGTGAGGGAACTGCTGATTTGTGGGATGTGTGTATGTATATACTGTGTGTGTGTGTGTGTGTGTGTGTGTGTGTGTGTGTGTGTGTGTGTGTGTGTGTGTGTGTGTGTGTGTGTGTGTGTGTGTGTATATACATATATATATATATATATATATATATATATATATATATATATATATATATCTATATGCGTTTACTTTACTTACCCGAACAGCCACATCACTGAATTTCACTTTACCGAGATGAGAGGAATGAAAAACTAGAAGACCAACATCCGAAACACCGACTTTCCACTCGAGGTAAGTAACCGCTTGGCCTTCCTGTTGAACATTGCCCCTTACCCCTGCAGTAGTGCAATCTCGGAGATGGTATATTTAGTTAGAGGGGTGTGGGTGGGTTTAATTTTTTTTTGTTTGTTTTTTTTTGGGGGAGGGATGGCCAAGTGGTTACTTACCTCGAGTGGAAAGTCAGTGTTCCGGATGTCAGTCTTCTGGTTTTTCATTCCTGTCATCTCGGCCAAGTGAAAGTCGGTGATGTCGCTGTTCAGGTAAGTAACGTAGACCCATATATATATATATATATATATATATATATATATATATATATATATATAAATATATATATATATATATATATATATATATATATATATAGATATACATATACATATTTATACACACACACACACACACACACACACACACACACACACACATATATATATATATACACACACACACACACACACACATATATATATATATATATATATATATATATATATTTATATAGATAAATATATAAATATGTATATTTATGTCATTCCACTTGGAGAAATGTAAGTGAAATAACACAAGTAATCCCAGCATGGGCTCCACCCCAACAAGAAATATTTCTGAATTATTTTATCTATATTTTGGAGGAATGTTCTCCAATATGTCAACATCATCATTCTCCCCTTTTTCTCAACTTTATGTAAAGTCAGGGTGTCACATCAGCTTTGACACTAGGTGATTTGGTCACATCGATTAATGTGCTTGCATGTTTTTTTTTTTTTTTTAATTTTCCCTACTGCTATTTTGCATTCATTGAGACAATACCAGTTTAATTAATATATATAGCACAATAGCAGACTGTGAATGAAAATCACTGCTGTGCAGAGGGGACAGATGCTGTAGAAATCATTCCCAAAATTATATTTCTGAGCAAGCTAAACAGAGAAAACAACATAACATACAGGCAGTAGAAATAAAAAGCTGAAACCCCATGAAATTGCAGTGTGTTCTTGCAGATAATTGCAGAAGGTAAAATGTATAATTTCAGATGAATGTAACAGAAGTGTAAGTTGATAAAAATGACTCTAATACAAGTATCACATTTCTGTCTCTACTGTGGAGCACCAAACTGCAAAATTGTAACCATCAGAAATGGAGAAAAATACCTGAAACACAGAAGGCTGAAAAAGTTAACATCAAGCATTTTTTGCAGGGAACAAGTCTCCCTCCACCCTCCAGTGTAGGGAGAAGCCCTCACGCTCCCTAAATTTACAAATACGCCAACTCCATGGTCACAACCAACTCAGAGAATAGAGAGATCTCCCAGAAACATGAAATCATTGTCACACTCTTAGAAATCACACTGGCAATAATTCTACAGAAAACAGCAAATTGATTTTATGTTCCTTGGTATTGTTAACTTGAGAAATCATGCCTCAATCACCTGTAGAGAAGCCCAAATTTTCTTCATTTAATAGGAGAAAAAACTTTAGAAGTATAAATATTTTTAGTATGATAATAGTGAACAATTTTTAAAACATAAATGGAGATGTCTGAGGTTTAGTATAATTAAATTAAAACTCCTATAAATGATTTATATATATTATTTTTACATCTCAGCATACTGATGAAACTATAAGAATATGAGAGTGAATACACAGCACTATGAAGTTTGTAGTTTAGAAGAACAACCCATCAGGGACAGAATTCTATTTTATAACTACTGATACTTAAAGCTGTAGGCTGCTTAGAATCACATACTCAACTTTATAAGGCACACTGTATTTCACGTGTGTGTGTGTGTGTGTGTGTGTGTGTGTGTGTGTGTGTGTGTGTGTGTGTGTGTGTGTGTGTGTGTGTGTGTGCAGAGCAGCAGAATTTACTAATATACATCACATGAAACAATTCTTTACAAAAATGCTTTCAGTACACAAAAGAAAAAAAAAATGTGAAATCAAATTGCCTATACAAGGTACTTACAATGAAAAGCTTATTGGTGGTTGAAAAACAAATACGCTAAATGCTCTCCTTTTGAATTCAAAGGACCATCTATGAAATCTTTGGAACAATAAAACTAGGTATGCAAAATAATAGTTTATACTATGTGTAATATTAATGTACTTGAATTATTCCCCTTATTCCAAGGTGCAGCTATTGAGTTCAGAGTATCCATAAGTATCAAGGGTGGGTGAGTGGTCACAGACCATGCATGTCACGAGGTGCTGGGCCCTTGCAAAGATCACTTTAATAGCATTACTTCTAGAACTGGCATTCTCTGTGTTCATTTTTGATTCACATTTTATTTCTCATAGTCACAGATCTTGCAGTCATTTGTCTCAAAGTTTCAATAGTGGGACAATATTAGGCAAGGTGCAGTTTATAAAGCAAGGCAGTGTTATTTTGTTTTGTAGGAACTGGGTAAACTTAAGCATTCTCAAAAATGTTTAGTGTGTATAAACTTGCCCCAGGATTCATTAAACAAATATTTCTGAGTAGGAGCAGTGTAGCCATTCCTGCACGGAATATGGCCGCTGAGCGATTCAGGAAACAGCTGATCTGATGTGCACGAATCTGACAACACTGTTCCTGCATGGAAAGCCATGCAGAATGCTAATTACCTCATTTGTTGGTGAAAACCATGAAAATGAGGTGAATTAGCGATTCAGGAAGCAGGCAGGCATCCGTGCAGGAACAGTGCTAGTTGCAGAAATGTGTTTGGTTACTAACTGAACACATTTCTGCAAATAACAAAACGGAGGCATGACAGCTCAAATAAAGGCATGTATTACAAACTTTAGGCATGCCAATGGGCAAATATATGGCCATTGGCATGGGAAAGTGAGTAATTTAATAAAAAAATCAATGCATTCTTTTTTGGCCGATCTCGGCCGTTTAAGCATAAGCATGCCGAAAATAAAAAAATAAAATGTAAAAACTCAATTTTAGGGGAAATCTGCATTTTGCCATTATAGTCAATGGCATGCAGAATCAAAACATTACCAGGGAACACTGGTTGTCAAGGGGAAAAGATCCGTATCAGAGCAGTAACTATGGACTAAGACAGTGGAGTATGCAAATGAGGGGAAATTTACTGAATCACAAAGTATTCTAAGTCCACACACTGCACCTGTGTAAGTGCTAGAACAGTATAGTGTAGGCAGAAGGAGCAGCTAATATGAAAAGGGGGTGTGTCATGCTTGCTGTAAGTACACTGGAGCTCCATTGCCTGGGTTTGTGCTTAGCTAAGCACAGCTAAGCAAGGAGGTGTGTCTGATGACGCTGTAATGTCTTACACCATGAAATGAAGAGCATATTCACATCCATCTAAAATGTGTTTACCTTAGTTAAATGTGTGTGTGCAATGTGCACTGGGACTTAAACAAAAAAAATGCAAATAGCAGCACTGTTTACATTTAGGCAGCAGGTATGTGTGCCACGCCTCGGGTCTTAAAAGAGGAGGAAATGGGAAGGGGGGAAAAGCAAAGGGAAATAGCAAAATACAGCCACTCAAATACAAGTAAAATAGCTGGCAGATGGAATGCCTCAAGTCAGCCAATCACACAGGCAGCATCTGCAGCAAACCACTATAAACTATGCAAATAACTTCCAGTCTGGTTCTTCCCACAAACTTTGCACTATAGGTGTACATATTCAGGGGAATTTTAACTGACAAAACTAGCAAAAAATGTTAGGGGCTGCTGTCGTTTTGGTCTATCAATATGTGCAAGAGGCCGAGGGTGCTGAGGAGGATAATGCTGACAACCAACTCAGACCGAGAAGGAGGAGAATAGTGTTCAGACCCAGGGTAACCTACCAGGGTCTACATGATCTGGAGGTAGTAGAGCACTACAGGGTGGACAGGGACATATTTCAGCAACTCGTTGAGCTGTGCTGGCCTCACTTCAGACCCAGAATTAACAGAGGGAAACCCATCCCAGTGGATACCAAGGTATGTGTAGCCTTAAGAATACTAGCTACAGGTACTTTTGAAGACCAAATGAGGATATTATGGGGGTCTCACAGGCATCTGCATCCAGGATACTCCACCAGTTTCTGGATGCCATGTGACCACATGCCGCTAAGAACATTTACTTCCCCAGCACCCATGAGGAGAGGACCAGCAATATGCGTCTCTTCCACTATGTAGCAGAATATCTGTAGGTACTGGGTGCCATAGACTGCATGTACATCCACATCAAAGCAACACCCAGTGACCAGGGTAGGGTCTACCTAAACCACAAGGGGTTCCACTCCAACTGCCAGGTCATGTGCAATGCCCAGGGCATTATCATGAATGTGTGTGCTGGCAGCCCTGGAAGTTATTGCGACTCCCACATCTGGCATTCCTCACAGATGTACCAGGCATTTGCCAGTGGGGACATCCCATATGACCATCTGGTGGATGATGCTGGCTACTCACTGAAGCCATGGCTGATAAAACCCATCAGAAATGCACACACACACCCACACAAGAATGCCATAATGAGGCACATGCACAAACCAAGATTATTATAGTGTGTGCGTTTGGGATGCTCAAGTCACGATTGCACTGCCTTGACATATCGGGTGGAGCCTTGCAGTACTCTCCAGCCACATGTGCACACATGTTCATAGTATGTGACATGCGACACAATATGATCCTGTGGAAACAGCTGCAGAAGGAACAAAACGGGGAAGGGACACACAGCCCCCCACTATTGCCAAGGTCTCCACAGTCACAGAGGGACTCAGAGGAAAAACATCCTGAGCCTGCCCCTATAGGCAGATGGCGGAGTGCCCAGTATGCCCTGTCTTTTGCAAAGAGGCAATGCATAGCAGATACACTGACACTGTAGGGCTCGAGGGACTGATATCTCTTTCTGACTCACACACACAGTAAAATGGATGCCAAACATCACACCACCTATACCTTTCCATGTGTAGACAGTGTACTGTGTGCATCCGACATAGTCAGCCCTCAAGCACCGTCCTCACAACTGCCTCAGGCACAAGGTATGTCAGTATTCTTAACAATAAATGAATGGAGTTGAATGTTCTGTTAGCATATCTATGGTATTAATGCAAGAATGCAAAGGAATTTGATAGCAGCAGACAACTGACAGCTATGTGGGACAGCAGGATGTGTATGCCCAGTACTAGCTTACCCACACTATGCAGTACCACCCTAGTTGACAAATACCACTGCAGTATATGTGGTGTGCCAAATAATTGGGGGTCATATGTCACATGCATGAGGGTCAAAGTGGGGGTTCCATACTCACCCCCAGCTTCATCCAGAAGATCAGCTGTAGATAACCATACAAAAATGTCTAGCAAAGGTACCCACATGGCAAAATCCATGAAATTCCCACCTACAGACATACACAGTGATATCACAACAGGTCTGGCAGTGGCAGTATGGCTTTGAAAGTTAAGAAGTCAGAAACTAAAAATGTTTATGCCAGAACAATCTGACCTGTGTTTGACATTGTTATGCCTGGAGTCTCAAAGATAGGGCACACCACTATGCTAAACGGGACCAAAATGTTAAGCAGATAACAGCACACTCTCTGCAAATGTGTATTGCGTACAGATGTGTCACCCCCCACACACACCTAAAGTCCCATAGAAATGCAGTAACATCTCCATAGCCTTAAGGAGCATCCAGCTGTCAACTAGAGTGATGGCTCAACATGAACAGAAAGCAATTTTCAGTAACACCCAGTCAACTTACTGGTGCCATCCCTGGGGTGTCCACTGCAGGCAGCCTGTGAACATATGATCATCAGAATGCACTGCCTTGCTGCAGATGGCCTGCATCTGTTACACCTGGCCTATAGGCCTCTGGCAAATGCCCATGCCTCACCCATAGTGCCCTGTTAGGGAGTGTCATGGGGTCCATAACACCAACATAACACAGTCTACAAAATGCAAAGAAAGGCCATGCTGCTAATTGCTTGGAGCAAACCTGCCAACCTCAGAGAGCCAGAAATCTGGACAAAGCCAAGAATAATGGGATGATAAAGGTCCAAAGAGAAGAACAGCTTTGAAATACTGCTCTAATAATATTAGCAAGTTGATGGAATGATTGTATTAGCATGTAATGTCTGGAGAGTATGAAGTCTGAAACTGCAATGTCAACTGTCAGTAATATCTGACTTCAACCCTGAGTGACTTGCAAAACACTTTTCCTTGAAAACCACACTCATTTGGGTAACCAACCAGATATGAGTCATGAATCTGGACATTCTGTGATACTCTGTACAGTCAATAGGCAGGGCTAGGAGTCTAAACATGGGAATGCACTCATTGCGTGCAGTCCTAACCCTGGCAGATGGTGGCATGTCTGCACCCACAGAACCGTGGCCCACAGCCATGGGGAGTAACACACCTTTCCCTGATCACTTATCCTATGCAACATCCTGACCCCAAAATATGGCTATGAGGTGGGCTATACATATATGTGAGACACGCACACACCTCCAGGCTAGTCAAACAGTCTGACACACACAAGACCCTCCAAGTGCAGTCAACCTTTGAGAAGACCCCTATGCAAAGTACTGCTAGCTATAGGCCAACATATCTGAACCAGGACATCCCCTCCATATATCTTATCCCCTACAAATCTGTCTGGAGTCTGCCTGTCACCTTGATCCTGCCTGACATATATTACCCAATTGTGGACTAGAAATCACGCCATGCCAGAACTGAAATGCACAGAGATTCCACCATTGTAATATATCACTAAGGTGATGGACCATTTCCACAGCTCCAGTAGTCAATTGGTTGTAGCCACACCTCTCAACAGGCTGGATTGTGCAAGAATGCTTAGCATTTGGCCCATAATATTGGTGTGTGCAACATCCATCCTGTATTCCTCTAGTAAATCACTGTGATGATCTGAGGAGGTATATCACGAGATACTGAAGCAATACATAACAGTGTCAAATGTCATATATGTCAGATGTCTGCTAAAACAAACCCTGTAACCCTAGGAACCCATTCATTACTGAGAGAAATAGTCACAATCACCATATGGCCCATTGTCTCCCCATTTTGATTGGCTATCTCCAGATATCCTGCACCAACAGGTTAAGAAGTATGGCTGTAGCACAAAACAAACTGGACTGGGGTACAACAATCCCTGGAATGGAGTCCCACATTTACTATAGAAGGTCACACTGAGCATGCTCATACAGTTACATAATTGTCAGTAGGATCTAGGAATTAACAGGCCTTTCCCACCCAGTGCACTTCCCATTGCCCTACTTTAGTAGTCCTGAAGATGTCTGTCACCATAGAAGTACCTTTCATCAGGCCTCAGCCCTATAAGCTCTGTAGCACATGTGATAACTGAAACACTATAGTACAAACAACTAGTTAGGTAGGAGTTCTAATCTCAGTCCCGGAAATGTAAAAGTGTTTGTGTGTGTATGTTTATAAGTTAAAGATTTTGGGTCCATTCAAACCCAGTACACTTCCCATTGCCCTACTTTAGCAGTCCTGCTGAGAATAGTCACCTTTGAAGCCCCTTTCGTCAGACCTCAGCCCTATATGATGTGTGTGATAACTGTATAACACTATAGCACAAATAACTAGTTAGGCAGGAGTTCTAATCCCAATCATGGTAAATGTAAAATTGTGTGTGTGTGTGTGTGTGTGTGTGTTTATAAGTTAAAGCTTTGGGGTCCATTCAAACCCAGTACACTTCATACTGCCCTACCTTAGCAGTCCTGCAGATAACAGTCACCTTAGAAGTCCCTTTCATCAGACCTCAGTCCTATAGGCTCTGTGGTGCATGCAATAACTGCATAACACTATAGTTCAAATAACTAGTTAGACAGGAGTTCTAATCCCAGTTCTGGCAAATGTGTGTGTGTGTGTGTGTGTGTGTGTGTGTGTGTGTGTGTGTGTGTGTGTGTGTGTGTGTGTGTGTGTGTGTGTGTGTGTGTGTGTGTGTGTATGTGTAGCTTAAAGTATTTTGTGGCCTCTGTCACCCAGTACATCACCCATTGCCATACTTTACAAGAGCCAGTGATGTTTCTCACCTTAGAAGTACCTTTGGACAACCTTCACCCTATAAGCTCCATGGTGTGTGCAATAAATGCATAACACTGTAGTAGCAATAAACAGATAGGGGCTCTAATCTCAGTCCTGACAAGTGTGTGTGTGTCTGTGCATGTGTGTGTTTGCCCACCCAGTACATGTCCCAGTGTTCACATTACAAGGGCCACAGTTGTCATCCACTAAAGAGGGACCTGTAGACACTCTGCAGCCCTATAAGCATTGTGCTATGTGCAATAACTATGTGTCAGTATGGAATACATTACAAAATAGGCAGCCCATCTAATCCTTGGATATTACTCCCCACTCAGGAATCATACACAAACACACTCAGGTAGGCACCAACCCCTTCATCAGTAGGTGACTTGTAAACTGGTTCACAGACAGAACCCACAGAGTGAAAGCAGCGCAATCCATGTCAGACTGCTGAACAGTCATGAATGGAGTCCCACAGGTTGTGACCTGGGTTCCCTCATGTTTTGGCTCAACACCTCTGAGGACCAGCCCAATAGGAAGGTGCCCTGGCTGACAATGTTTGCAGATGACTATAAGGTGGTTGCTATTATTAGCCCCCCATGTGAAGTTGACATCCTTCACAAAGGCCTTTCTGAGACCTATGACTGTTGTCAGAACCCTGGACATAAGCTCACTGCCAGATGATGTGCTGCCATCTATTTGGGTACAACATGGTTCCCATAAAGTAATACAGTGATGGTAGTTCACTGAACACTGATGTTGGTATAAGTCGACTGAGAACACAGGTTGACAGTGAGCTCTCTGTTGACCACCACGGTGCCACTGTCTTCCGAAAGTTCTTCCATTTGCCACTTCTCCTGACTAAGGGTGTTGAATCCGGGAAGTAAAAGGACAGTGTTTCCCTGTACTCTCCCCTCAGTAGGCCAATCAATGTGTACTATGGCCCATTTGCCATGTACCCCACTGGACACCTGCAACAACAGGAGAGGCTGCAAATGTACCTTACAAAGAGGACCTTAGGTACTATACACTTGCCCCATATGGACAGACTCCAACAACTCCAATGAATGTCTGTCTTCTATTGGCTACTTAGGTGCGATCTCTGCCTGACATGCCATGTCTGACCAAACCCTGTCAGGAATGCTACATCCAAAGAAACCAATCTGTCCACACAACATGCCCCAGATACCTCAACCCCATCCTCACAATCAACAGGACATGCTGGAGGGACAGGTTCACAACCCAGAGACTGGCCACTCTATGGAACAGATGTCACATACATGTCAAGTAGAGCACATCACTGTCCCTCTTCAAGAGAAATCAGGAGTTGATGGGGAATAGAATACCCACCCTGGGGATCACTCCAGTGACTATACTCAGTAGACACACTGGGGAATATCATCAGGTGGCATGATGTCAGTGTATTCAATGGGCTATTCTTGTAAAGCCTCAATGGCTAGTTGCCCCATACACACCTATGAGTCTTTGAACCTATGGATCTCAGTACTGTCAAATGTGTGTGTGTGCATTAGAGTGTATAAAAGTGTTTGTGAGTGTGTAAAGATGTGGGGGAATGTACTTGGTGGCCCGTCTCACCCAGTACAACTACCATTGCCATACCTTATAAGTACTGTAGATGGTATTCACTATATAGGTACCTTGGGACACTCCCCAACCTATAAGCTCTGTGGTGTGTGCAGTAACTGCATAACACTATAATACCAATAACTACATAGCTAGGAGTTCTAATATGAGTCCTGGCAAGTGTATGTGTGTGTGTGTGTGTGTGTGTGTGTGTGTGTGTGTGTGTGTGTGTGTGTGTGTGTGTGTGTGTGTGTGTGTGTGTGTGTGTGTGTGTGTATTATTGTGTGTAAGTGTGTATATGCATAGGTTACATTATTTTGTGGCCTCTCTCACCCAGTACATCACCCACTTCCATAATTTGCAAGGCCTGGTGATGTCCCTCACCTTAAAAGTAATTCTGGACAAGTGTCACCCCATAACCTCCATGTGGGGGTCTAATCTCAGTCCTGGCAAATGTGTGTGAGAGACGAGTATCTTGTGTGTGCATGTGTGCGTTTGTGTGAGAATGACATCCATTGGATGGGCATGGTTTCATATTTTATGCCATGGTACTCACAGTACACATTCCTAGGCCTACTGTATGAGGTCTGCTATTCACATCAACTGTAGTGATATCTGTAGACACTCTTCAGCCCTATAAGTCCTGTGCAACCGTATGGAATAGTATGGTACGAATAACAAGATAGGTTGGTCTGCTAATGTCAATATTGGCAAGTGTGTGTGTGTGTGTGTGTGTGTGTGTGTGTGTGTGTGTGTGCGTGTCTGTGTGTGTATAGGCATTGGTGTGCATAGCAGTGGTTGTGAGTGTGTAGACTTGTATGTGACACTATTATGAGTACTCTCTCACCCAGTACAGCCACCATTACCATACCCCACAAGGCCATTTGATGTTATTCACCTCACAGGTACCTTGTAACACTCATCACACTAGTAGTCCTGTGCCACCTGCAATAACCGCATAATGGTGTGGTACCACAACTTGATGGTTAGGGGTTCTAAACACAACACTGGCAACTGTGATCCTGTGTGTGTGTGTGTGTGTGTGTGTGTGTGTGTGTGTGTGTGTGTGTGTGTGTGTGTGTGTGTGTGTGTGTGTGTGTGTGTGTGTGTGAACAGTATCCTCTGTGTGATTGGTCAACACAATATCCTCTGGGGTTGAGAGCATTAGCAATCTAAGGTGTGTTCCACCCACCACACTTACCATTGTCCACTCTACTAGAGCTGATGTCAACCACCATAAACTTGGATACAACCCCTCAGACCTATAAGCTGTGAAGCACATGCAAGAACTGTTACACAGACCTGGGAAATGTGTGCAGATACAGCTGTACCTCGGCAATAACATGGTCAATGTGTTACAACACTGCCATACCCCTCATTGGTGAAGTCTGCAGGGTCACATCCTGTTGACACACAGACACCTGGAACACAGAATACAGCATGTGAAAACACAGTTGCTTAGTGTTACTAACACCAATAATGCATCATGCCTGAAAAGGTGCACACACACTCTGATGTGTACCCATTACAAATGTTAGATGACAGCACCTTACACAGCTTTAAATAGCTACACTCTACTAAAATCACCATGTGCATCAGACCCATATTAGCATGTCCCTGCATCGATGGTATGGATGGCAGGGATGTGGCACAGGTATCATCATATGCACAAGGTGTTGTTTGGGTTTGCCAGAAGCCTAGGTGGACCATACGTTTGACATCATGTGTGTGTGTTTGGGGGGTGTTCATTAAATGGGCTGCAAGGGTGGTGTGTGTGTGTGTGTGTGTGTGTGTGTGTGTGTGTGTGTGTGTGTGTGTGTGTGTGTGTGTGTGTGTGTGTGTGTGTAGGCACCTTATCTGAAGGTGATGTGTGTGTGTGTTTGTATGCACACAGTCACACCATGTGGGTGCCTTACACAGCAGTATTTTGGAAAGCTGTGGGCCATACATGGCAGTGTGTACAGTTCACTGTCTCTGGCCATGGATTTGGGAACTGGGTCTGCCAAGGGTATTACCGGCACCACCAGGGCCGAGTCCAGATGCAGTACTACTCCCCGATGGTGACTGCTGCCTGCTGGATCCATGTCCCTGTTGGGACTGTCCAGGATCACATGCTCATGGCCTGCTGCATTATGGTGTGGACAGCACACCCCCTTCAGTAGTGCTGGTGGTACTGCCAGTGCAGGAATGTAATGGTGCATGGCCACGTAGACCCTTAGCTGATTATGGTGCTGCCCTACATCCATGTGACTGCTGACCATCGTCCACACAAACTCCAGCACAGATATTCCATGGTTTATGAGTCCAAAGGTCTACCCAACCATCTATCCTTGACCTCAGTATGCTCACAGATGGCTGCAGTGAGTTCACGAATATCACCAAGGACACCAGGGACGTGCCCATCCATGACCCTGCATATATGTCTGGTGTTACATTCATTACATGCCTGTGCCTACATGATATCCTGAAACATGCATCTGGTGACTGCTACTGTGGCACTAGCCACAGGGGCATGATGGGCTGCAATCCTCCTCCAAGCAACCCTGCCCATCTGCCTGTGTGGAACCTCACCAGCACTCTGGCTATGGCTAGTGCCTGCACCCTCACTTGCCATAGTCATCACAGTAGCCTGTTCCATCCCACCACCCACTAACTGTCCATTATCTGTGGCCACTGGTGACAAGGTATGTGTGGGCATTGCAACTGTGTGCAAGGAGGGGGTTGACAATAGTGGGATGCCAACTGATGGCATAGATTCAGCCCCTGACAACCCCACCTGTGCCTCAATATGAGTATCATCATGGTTAGAGTCTGCAGAGACACCGACATCAGAATCAGAGCAGAAGGGACCACAGCCACCATGACCACCTGTGAGGGAAAAACAACATATGTAAATTACTACCAGTACTATAAGGTTTGCTTGTATATACCCACACACACACACACACACACACACACACACACACACACACACACACACACACACACACACACACACACACACACACACACAGATGAGGTGCCTCAAAGGCATTACACAGACCTCACATTAGCCAACTGGGGGCATTCACGACACACAGTCAGACAATAAAATACACACTCTGGAAAGACCCTCAGCATCATGCAGTGCAGCCCTTTCCAATTACTGTCACTACTAATATACAACTCTGGGATACGTGAGTGGTGTTAGCAGGTGATGGCCCTTCACCTAGCACACACTATACCCATGTAAATTATTGCTGTTCACCTGTATAGCACTGTGGCAACTCCTACAGAACATACCTCTCAACTGTACAGGGTTTTGCTAAATGTCTACATGTATGGCTCATGTGTTTGGTCTGTACTTCATAACTCCTGTGTTTGTCTGATAAATTACTAGGTTGACCTGTGGATTGGTGCCACTAATTAATGTCCTAATTTGAAGTGCAAACAGCATAGCCTGCAGTACAGGTATGTTAAAACAAAGCTGGTTACTCAAAAAACTTCCCAAGCTTACAGTGGATATAGTAAGTGTACACACATCTGTAAGCATGCCAGTTTTTTGTGATATATCACATGAGACCTCAAAAATCATGTCATAACATTATCATAATTTCATATGACATATAACCTGTGCAATCCAACTGAAGAACATACACATCAGTTACAGGTAACATGGTAAATTAAATAGGTACAACAGGCTGGTTACATGAGTGCACATACCTTTAAAGTAATACTCTGTTAAAGCACCTTTTGATTTAATTACAGCATGCAGTCCTCTTGGGAAGGTGTCTATCAGCATGGCACATTTTGACTTGCCAATGTTTGCACAATCTCCCTTGCAAAACACCTCCAACAATGTCAGATTGTAAGGGCATCCCCTGTGCACTGCCCTCTTCAGGTCACCCTGCATATACCCTATTGGATGTAGGTGTGAGCTCTGACACAGCCAGTGCAGAGCATTGCATGTGTTCTGGTGAAGCCATCCTTTTGTTGATTTGGATGTATGGTTTGGGCCATTGTTGTGTGGAAAGGTGGAATTCCTCACCATCCACAGCTATGTGGCAGACACCAGAAGGACTGGAGCCACAGGGGACTGGTGTTTGGAGTTGTTCATAATCCCCTCTAACTTGGCTACAGCCCCAGTCCCAGCTTGTGAACAGCAACCCCAAAGCAAGACACTTCCATCACCATGCTTCATTGTGGGGGTGGTGTTGCGGTGATGTGCAGTGGTGTTATTGTGACAAACAAACCTGTCAGAATTGTGGCCAAAGAGTTCAACTATGATCCCATATTACCATAACACATTTTCCCAGTTGCTTTTTGGAGACCTGATATATTGTTTTCAGACTTTCAGCAGGCCTGGATATTGTTTGGTGTAAGGAACTTCTGACATCTTCCAACCCTACCCTATAGGCAGGACATATGGAGACCATGGAAGATTGTTGTGACAGTTAGTACACACTCAGTACTTGCCAGAGCTTCCTGCTACTCCTTCACTGTTGCTGTAGGGCTCCTGACAGCCTCCCTAGCCAGTTTTGGTCTTGTATTCTTATAGACTTTGGTGGGATGTCCACTCCTTTACAATGTCACTGTAGCCCCATATTTTCAACACCTTTTGATGACTGCCTGCACTGTGTTCCATGGTATGTGCAATGCTGTGGAAATGTTTTGGTACTCTTCTCCAGGCTGATACATCTCAAACATGTGGTCCCTTACCAGCTTCATCACCTCTATGCGAACCATGGCTGTTGCTGTAGCAGGCAACTGGGTATATGTTATGATAATCCTGGTAGGACAGCTGACCATTATTTGCTATTAATCAAAAAGTCTCTGTAATTGATGGCAGGTGTGTACCCAATAAGATGTACTGCTGCAGTTATATCAAACACTGCCTGAACACAGTAGTAGCTTCAGCCTGTGCACACATATGCATCTAGGTTGTTGTACTATTGTTACGTGTCATTATTGTTCCCCTAACAGATTTGTTTGCTTTACAATTGAATTGTACAAGTTATAGGTCACATGAAAGGTTGGCAGTATTTTAAAACTGTCCATTATGCTCTCATTTTTGTATATCACATACATCTTGCATTCTAACAGGTGTGTACACCATTTATATGCACTGTATACCACTAACTTATATGGTATGACCCTAGTTTTGGGCCTTTGTCCCCCCATTTTGTCAGTCTTTGTCCAAATGTCCTGCAATGACAGGTTGTGAGGTATGCTACAGATATGTGACATCTCCTGCAAATAGGCCCCTGTGATGACCACAGTGATGCAATGCAGTAAACACCACAAGTGAATATGCAGAAATTGCCAAATGGTTGAGTGTAATAGGTGTGTGCATGGTCACATGCATTAAATGTAGTATGCCTGGGGTACTGGTGAGCCACAACAGGAAAATCCCATACTTACCAGCTTTGGGCTGCTGTCCCATGTGCAGACCAGAGGGACCTATGTAGTTATGAGCGAGAGGTATTGTCAGCAGATTCACATTAGGCATTGGCACAAGATGAATGCTACATTTCTGCACAGGTACAGTACACACTATGATATTACACAATCTGCTGTCCTTCACCACAGATGTGCTCTTGTGTGGATTACTAAGCCTCACCCACTAATCCATTTTTCACTGACATAGGGATGTAGATACTCTATCGAAGACAGTTTAAATACTACCTCATTACATTGATGTGTAATTTGGCCTCTCCAGGATGCTCCTCGGCTTTTGCCTGGGTGCCACCCACCTCCACAACTGCTGTTTTCCATGTTTGAGGTTGTGTGGGAGCTACCCCAAGGTTGGCAAGCAGTTCCTCTGTTGCCAGTGGGGCCTGTGTGGCTGGCCCCCCACCGGCAGCAGTACAGTTCCTCGCTACAGCAGCAGCCCTTTGCCTGGCATGATGTATCAAGTCAGTTGCTCTATGCTTGACCTGATTGTATGTGCATCCATGGTGCCGAAGATCTTCACTCCATGGACAATCTCATCCCACAGGGCAGTCTGCTCCCACAGATTTTGTCGGCTACGGACAAAAAGGATGGCATAGTTTAAGATTACAGCTTCTGTGATGGCTGCCCTCTCCACATCAGCGTAAGACGGTTGCTGCTGCATGGCACCTGGAAGACATATACAGGGAAACATCACAGAACCTCAGACATTGCCCAGAGTTCTTTACAGAGGCAGCACATGAATATGGACTATTATTAGCCACCACATACAAACACACCATACCCCTGTACCTGGCAGCACTGTATGAACATGCATTATACTCCTGGTCCCAATGTGTCA
The DNA here is from genome assembly GCF_019279795.1 of Protopterus annectens. Classification (NCBI taxonomy): domain Eukaryota; kingdom Metazoa; phylum Chordata; order Ceratodontiformes; family Protopteridae; genus Protopterus; species Protopterus annectens. The sequence goes on from NC_056739.1 coordinate 410,482,356, forward strand.
TGTTCCCCCCATGAGGGCCACTACATTGCATAAACCACCATTCATCATTCACATTTGTGTAGAGGGATGGCAGTGGCCATGTTCCTTGCAGATGGGATGTCAATGGTGCTCAGGCTTTGCTTGCATACAGTGTGGAATGGAGCTGGAAGCATATGCCTGGGTTCATGTAGGATGCAGACAGGAATGTTATCAAGCCCCTAGAGGACTTGCTTTTGTTAACTTTAATTAGGCAGTTTGCACCTGATCCATGATGATGAGGGGAGGGTTGCATGTGCTGTGCATATCCACCTATACTGATGGTGAGCTAGGGGGTGATGTTTGCCCTAAACCTGTCTGCAGCAGGCTGGCTGTAGCTATGGTGTGTGTGTGTGTGTGTGTGTGTGTGTGTGTGTGTGTGTGTGTGTGTGTGTGTGTGTGTGCTGCGATTGACCACCATTACAGGGTGGGTTTGGTTGTTGCCTCTGATCCTGCAGACATATGTGAAGATGGCCTTGTGATTGCCCTTAGTGGATGTGTCCAACTTGTACTCATAGTTAGCCTTATAGTAATCCACCTGTGACCTAATATGCGTGTTCAGACAAAGGTTGACATGCTGCCCAGTTGGTGCCTGCTCCTGCTTTGCCCTGTACAGCCAGTATAGCATCACATTATGTGCTTTGTGCATTGCTGCTGTCCAGCAAAGGGGTTTACTCTACTTTGGTGGAGACAGGTTTTACAAGTAAGGTATTGCTGAGGCCATACAGCTATGTGGATGGTCATATATCTGTCTGTAGTACACATGGACACAAGGTCAGAACATAGTTGGCCACCTCTACAATTTCAGTGTGATACTCATGCTTATTATACTATCCATGTCTGTGTCAGAGCAATGCCACAACCAGTAGCTGTAGAAGTGTAACTCTGTTGGATGCACAGAAACTAAGGTTACACACATGTACAACATGTCCAGGTTATTTACCTGACATTTTGAATCCCATGTCAGTTGTTATGAGGCAGCCAGGTACGCCTACCCATACATACATATGCACAGGTAATATCTGCTATACATTTCTATGTCAGTATGACACACTTTAATTACAGTCTTGCTGCTCAGTCAGTCATGTCAACCTATTAGGGCAGGACATCTGGAGGACATTGAACATACATGTTGGGCTATGGGCCAAAATTAGTGACACTTTCTTCATATTGCTGCAACACACGTATGTCATTTGATAGTGCAGTAGCTTTTGCATTCACAGACATACCCTGGAGGATGTCTGGCACTCATATGGCAGGCAGAGAGGAGAAAGGCTAGGGGTGTGGTAGTGAAGATAGGAACTGTTAATGTTGTGAGTATGACTGGGATGGGGACAGAGCTAGTTGATATGCTGGTCAGAGGAAAGGTGGATATATTGTGTGTGCCAGAGACCAGATGAAAGGGGTGTACAGCTGTGTGTATTGGAGTTGGGTACAAATAGTTCTATTATGGTGTGTATGGGAGGGGAACTAGAGTAGGGGTTAACCTGAAGCAACATTATGCCAAGAGTGTTTTTGGAAGTGATAAGCGTATCAGGTAGAGTGATGTTTAGGAGGCTGAGAATTGATGGTGTAATGATGACAGTTGTTAGTGCATATGCTCTGCTAATTGCGTGTGTGATGGATGAGATAGATGTACTTTGGTGCGGTTGGATGAAGTGGTGATGAGTGTACCCAAGGGTGAGAGAGTAATGTTTGGAGCAGATTTCAATGGGCATGTTGGCAAAAGGGACAGAGGGGATGCAGAAGTGATGGTTAGGTATGGTGTTAAGCAAAGGAATGCAGAAGGTGAGATGGTGGTGGAGTTTGCAACAGAGGTTGGACATGGCTGTGGTGAATACATAGTTTTACAAGACTGAAGGACATAGGGTGACATACAAGAGTGGAGGAAGATGCACACAGGTGAATTATCTCCTATACAGATTGGCCTGTTTGAAGGGGACTGGTAACTGTAAAGTGGTGACAGGGGAAAGTGTAATTAGGCAGCATGGAACATTGGTCTGTGGGATGACACCGGTGATCAAGAAGAGGGGGAGGAGTGTGAGAGCAGAACCATGGATCAAATGGTGGATAATGATAAAGGGTGATTGTGAGGGTGAGTTCAGGGAAGAGTTAAGACAGGCAGTTGGTGGCAGTGATGACTAAGCAAATATCTGGGAAACTACATCCGAGCTAGTACAGGAGATGAGTAGAACAGGGCAGGGTGTGACATCTGCACAGAGGATGGAGGACAAGGAGACCTTGTGGTGGCATGAGGAAATACAGGGAAGTATACAGAGAAAGAGGTTGGCCAAGGAGAAGTGGGATTGTCATACAGATGAAGAAAGTAGACAGGCGTATAGGGAGATGGGGTGTATGGCAAAGAGAGTGGATGCAAAGGCTGAGGATGGGGTATCTGAAGGGTTGTGTGTAAGGTCGGACACCAAGGATAGAGTATAGGACCTGTACCAAATGGCTAGTCAAAGGCACATAGCTAGGAAGGATGTCCAGCCAATGAGGAGACTGTGTCGAGCAGGTAGAAACAGTACTTTGATTGGCTGTTGAATGAAGAGAATGAGAGAGAGAGAAGGTTGGATGATGTGGGTATGGTGAATCAGGACATGCAACAGATTATCAAGGGGAAGTAAGGATAGCTGTGAAGAGGTTTAAGAATGGAAAGGCTATTGGTCCAGATGACATACCTGTGGAAGTATGGAGGTGTTTAGGACAAATGTCAGTAGTCTTTTTAACCAGATTGTGTGCTGTAATCTTGGGAAGTGAGAGGATGCATGAGGAGTGGATAAAATGTGTTTGGGTACTGATTATGAGAATAAAGGTGGTGTGCAGAGCTGTAGTAACTACAGAGGGATAACATTCATCAGTCACAACATAAGGTAATGGTAAAGGGTGGTGGAAGCTAGGTTAAAAAGTGAGGTGAGGATTACTGATCAGCAGTATGGTTTCATGCCAGGAAAGAGCAGTACAGATGTGATGTTTGCTCTGAGAGTGTTGATGAGGACATAGAGAGACGGTCGGAAGTAGCTGCGTTGTGTCTTTGTGGACTTAGAGACAGGATATGGCAGGATGCCTAGAGAGGAGTTGTGGCATTGTATGAGGAGGCCAGGAGTGGTGGACGGATCCATAGGAATGGTATAGGATATGCACAAGGCCAGTGTGACACGGTGAGTTCTGCATTTTGAGTGGCAGGTGCATTTAAAGTGGAGGTGGGAGTACATCAGGGATAAGCTATGAACCCTTTCTTATTTGCAGTGGCTATGGACAGGTTGATAGACATGATCATACAGAAGATCCTGTAGACTGTGCTGTTTGCAGATGACATTGTGGTCTGTAGTGAGAGTAGGGAACAGGTTGAGGAGACCCTAGAGAGGTGGAGGTGTGGTCTAGAGAGGGGAGGAATGATGGTCACCAGGTCTAAGACAGAATATATGTGTGTGTGACTGGGAGGGAGATAGAGGAATGGTGAGGATTCAGGGAGTACAGTTTGCAAAGGTGGATAGGTGCAAATACTTGAGAACAACAGTTCAGAGTAATGGCGAGTGTGGGGGAGAGGTGACGAGAGTACAGGCAGAATGTGGGTGGTGGAGAAGAGTGTGAGGAGTGATTTGTGACAGATGAGTACCATTAAGAGTGATAGGGAAGATCTACAAGAGGGTAGTGAGACCAGCTACATTATATGGGTTGGAGACATTGGCAATGAAAAAAGAGGCATGAGTCAGAGCTGGATGTAGCAGAGTTATTGATATTAGTATTTGCACTAGGTGTGACGAGGGTGAACAGGATTAGTAATATATATGTTAGGGGGTCAGCCCAGGTTGGACAGCTTGAGGACAAAGCCAGAGATTGGTAGGATTATGTTGGTTTGGACATGTGATGAGGAGGTATGCTGAGTATATTTGCGAAAGGATGAGACTGCCAGGTAAGAAGAAAAGAGGAAGGCCTGAGATAAAGTGTATGTATATGATGATAGCGGACATGCAGGTGGTTGGTGTGAGAGAGTAAGATGCAAAGTACTGGAAGACATGGAGACAGGTGATATACTGTGGTGACCACTAACGGTTACAGCCAAAAGAAAGAGAAGGTGATGTTGTAATGCCAGTGTTCACAGGTTTACAGTTATTTGCCAGACATAACACAACTCCTGATAGCATAACTACAAATTTGAGGCACACATATGGTGAGTGTGCAAAACACTGGACAGTTGAATGGTATGAGCTCAGTATATCACATGCAGTTCAACACACACAGCTGTGACAGTATTTCAGTATGCAAATAACCTGTATAGGTCCATCACGTGTCTGAGACAAACATGTATATCATATGTGTATTGACAATTAACATATGGATATCTGTGACATTCCAGTAGCTGGCCTAGCAGTGTCACAGTCAGTATTGTGCAACACACACTCCAGTAGTGGTCATATGTGAGTCATCCTTTCCTGCGGTGACTCAGGGCTCTGAGCTGTGTTCAATGTCACTGCCGACAGACACACATGCTATGGCCATATGTTCTGCTCAGCAATATATCAGTTCAACGTGTGTTGTTGAACCATATTATTGTTTGAACTTCCTGTTTTCCACGTTTACATACATACATTCCATTACATGCTTAATTGTTTGACATACCTGTGATTTTTTTTGGTTCAGTTGGTATAATCCATCAGTTTCAGTGTGTGTGTGTGTGTGTGTGTGTGTGTGTGTGTGTGTGTGTGTGTGTGTGTGTGTGTGTGTGTGTGTGTCTGTCTGTCTGTCTCTGAGACAGATGAAGGATATACATCTGTTTTGTATAGGCAGCAGCTTGCCTTTTGTAGGTAATGCTCATGAGCAGCTGATGGCCTGTGCACCAGTTGGAGTCCCACCCTTGCTAATTGCATGTAGAACAGCTGTGGTATCTTTCCCATACCCAAAAGCATGGAAACACACTCCTATAACTGAGTACTTCATGTAGACATTGCCCCTTTTCCTTGCCTGTGAGGAGGACTTCATGGAGGTGTGTGACAAACAGCATCACAGAGGGTAGTTGGAAATACCTCTTTCAAAAAACACTGGAGACAGCCCATGAAACTGGGGAGAATGTTTCAGACATAGGGACAGAATAGTATTATTGTTATACAGTTGAAACAGTGCTAGTTTGACAGGGTTTGTGTGGATATGGCTGCTCTGCATTAATTTAAGTCTGATAGTGTAATGTGGTTGACATAACTCTCAACTGTAGGGCTATCTGCAGACTGGTCAGAGTTTGTACTCATATTTGTTGTGTTACTCACATATGTCTTGACCTTGGAAATTCAGTAGCATACTCCGAAGATTGCAGTCAGTAAAAGGCAACATTCATGTGTGTTTCTGACTTCATATCCCTCAAAACAGATATGTTACAACAATCCTGTTACATCAGCAACTTTCTCAGCTTATAACAGCAATATGTCAATAATGCCCCTGTGTTTGGGCATCTGCCCCCCCCAAAGTATGTCAAGCTTTGTCCAAGTGTCATGCTATAAGAGATGGATAGGTGTAGTATTATACTATATTGTGACTTCATTCTTGATATCATCTCAGTGATGTATAAGACTGCCACACATATGCAGGAGGCCTTATATATGAGGACAAAGCCAGGATGTTCTGTGGGACTTTATACAGTTGAGAGGACTGCATTGTTGACAAACTGTCAGGATTGTGTAGCAGTGTATTGTAAATGTGTTATTTGGCCTGTGTAGGGAGGGGGTAGATGTAAGAGTTATGGGTCCCTTTCTATCTGAATTTGCATGCTGCTCCAGTTTCTGGTGCTCTATCAGCTGTGTATGTTTGTAATGGCAGACTGACATATGTCCCATACCACAGTCAGGCATCAGACTACACTGTGAATTGGACCAGTATATGTAGGGGTAGTGTGTCAGTGGCAAATATGCGGATGACTTGGTTCACACAGTCCATATACTCTACTATTTATGTAGTTTACGAGTATGTCACTTTGAATGTAGTGAGATTGGTTATGGGTATGCACTTTCACACTGGTGTCTGTCAGTGCTGTTACATCCCTCTAGTGCCTGAGATATTTGCAGTTACATGTGTATTCCCCATAGCAAAACTGGGTCAGTGTTGTGTCAGTCTGTATGTAGTTTATACAGTACTTGGTGACATGCCAAGCAGCTGAGTGTAGTTTCTCTACTGTGATGTCACGTCCAGATATTTATCAGAAGTACTGTTGCCTGGCCCCCATATGTGTTGTGTATGTCAGTGGGATGATGTGAAGATTTATGTCAGTAACTAGTGAGGAGATATCTATACATATATTTATATATACAATATATATGCATATGTTCTATACATATTTGTTTTATATGTATAGCTCCATACAACTGATGTATATACTTTTTTATATCTATCACCATACACATCTATATGTGTATATTTATATGTACTAAACATGACTGATTCCACATTGTTTGTTCCCTACTGCTCTATACCTGTACTGAATTATATATTTGAAAAAGCAGCATTCACTATTACAGCTCAGATGTAATACTGGTACATTGCTCTGACTATGGTGTACAGGGTCCTGGGTTCATGACTTGGCAGGGCTGATTATTTTGTTGCTGGGAAGAATGGTGGCTGATGGAGACAGGGTGATTAAGGCAGTTTTAAGCAGGTGTGTGCGGGTTTGCACAATGGTAAGTGATGCCAACACATGGTTAAATGGGAACCTGCTTAATCTGTATAGGCATTGCTTAGCATCACAGAAACTCGCTTATTGTCACTTACTCCTGATTAGCCCTGCTCTAATTTCTTTAAAAGAAAAAAAAAAGGGGGAGATAGGAAAGTGGTGAAAAGTGGGTACACAGAGGAAAAAACAATATGAAAGATAACTACGGATGTGCAGGAAAGGTGTAGGGAAGGTCTATAGCTGTCTATTTCTGATACAGCAACAGCTGTGCATTTATACAGAATTTCAGACACTCAAATCCCTGAGAAAGGGGTGAGGACAACAGTAATATGTTGTTAAGTCAATTAGACCAGATTGCATGTGTGCAAAATGGACAGCTATGTATGGGGTGACATTTTTTTGCGAACAGATTGCCTTTTTTTTTTTAATAAGGTGAGAGTGGGATGTTGGGAAGGATAGTAGGTATATTTGGGGAGGTAAGTTGGGTAGGAAGACAGACAAGACAGCAGACAGGGGTGATATATGACACATGTAGGGGGTAAACACCTTGGACGGGACAGTGGTTGGGTATCAGATGCTCATGAGTCCCCAAATGGATACAGTGGGACTGAGATCCCCACCCATGGGCAGTCACCACTGCACCTTCATGGCCCCAAAGGTGGCTGTGCTGGGGTGTGAGCAGGAGGGGCAGGCTGACCCTCAAGATGTTCCACGAGGCCCTCAAGTTGGCATAGCTGATCTCCAAACTCCTTTGGAAGCTCGCTACTCACCAATCCTCAGACCTGACTATGGGTGACAGTGTCCTGTCCATGCCCACTCCTGGGAGAGAGGGACAGGCCCCATCCCCTGAGGTGGTTCCACCCGAAGTTGGTGCAGGACCAGCGGACGAGAAGGTCCCGGGTTGGGTCCCAGATGTGCTGGGACCTAGTGCCATGACCAGTTGAGGCAGGACAGGTGGATCCATTGGGATTGGCCTTCCCAGACGTGCTATGTTGTTGAGGTTTTACAATATATGTTGGTTATTCATGAACAACATATTCCAGGACTGGTTACAACAACATGCATAGGTGTTCCCATTAACCCAAAACAACAGATATGAAACAATTGCATAGCAAACAGTACACGTTCATATATGGAACCACTGTGGGCATTATAACAGCATGCAGGTTACATTGATAGAAACAGGCCACCAGTGGTAGTATTTGAACAAGGAACATTAATAATCAAACATTTAAATATTTGTAGAACAATAGGACACATGTCCCAACAGTAGGTTTGGTGAAAAACATATCCGTTGATTTATGTTTTTAGATTATTGGTGCGGATAGGGTGGGGGAGAGAGAGATGTCAATTAACAACTGTATAGAATTCAATTGCTCACAACTTTAATGATCACTGCTCTAATCATTATTCTCCAGGTATTACCTCACTTTGCATCGACCTATGGCCTTGGGTTGGACAGTGGTATGTTTGTACACAGTATATAATTACAGCCTTCTTACGGCTAATTTATACCTTTTCTTGCATGGCAGACCTGTGGAGGAAATTTCTATTAACACTACCTAACTGTTTCTACCCCTATTCACATAGTCAAGGTTATATGTGCACTCATACTGTGTGTGTGTGTGTGTGTGTGTGTGTGTGTGTGTGTGTGTGTGTGTGTGTGTGTGTGTGTGTGTGTGTGTGTGTGTGTGTGTGTGTGTTTGTGTGCTACTGCTATACTCTGCCTTGATTTCTATCATTCACCCTGGATGTTGGAGGCAGTGACCCCTAGCTGTGACAGCGTGACAATTGAGGGACATTTCTTGGAGGAAACTACTTGATGTATGTACTTATCTTGCTGTCATTTGCAGCCTTGGGGTTGGACAGTGGGTGTTGTAAACAGTGTATAATTGCAGCCTTCTTACAGCTCATTTATACCTTTTCTTACCTGGCGGACCTGTGGAGGAAACTTCTGTTAACAATACGTGACTGTTTCTACACATATTCACATATTTTTGGGTGAGATTATGCATACATCTTAATACCACTCCTGGGATTCAAACTGTGCCTGTTTGTGCAAAAAGAGACAACAAAGCTATGTTTCATCATAATGAGTGCTTGCAAAACTGCTTTTTTTTTTTTTTGTTGACTGTTTTCTGTATAATACTCTCTTGTTTGGACAATCTGCCTTGTAATTCTGACATTCATGCATGGCAGATAGTTCTTATACTGTGTATTCATACTTTGACATATTACAGTATGGAAAACAATGGTTAACACAATACTATTTAGGGATCAGATCTTGGTGGATGGAACATTTCTTATAGCTAATCTGTTTTACAACTCCACAATCTTTGTCAGATGAGCCTCAATTAATTAATGCTGTCAGAGCCATAGTTGCTGTGCAGAACCTGTACACATTTAGATTCATACTACCACATACCAAAGTAAACACAACAGTCTGGGGTTTTGAGTTTTATTGACAGGTACTGACACTTTTATTGATATATATCCTGTATGTCACTATTACTCTGCTAATGTCTTGTTTATTCAGTACAAACAATACACATTTCTAACTACTGTCAGGTGACATTCTACTCCTTTCTATTTATTTGCCTTGACTACTGCAAGCTAGATTTGTACTCATCAGCCTTGCGATGCAGCCTTAGCAGCCTGCTGGCATGGGCATCCACGTTCACAGCCCTCTCATCTGCAGCTATACAGGAGATAGAGAAAGATTTATGCATACCTATCCATCTCATACTTAGGCTGGACTCTTGATACACAATAATTGATACTGATATTTATACACTGTTGGGACATTCTGTGCCCGAGCATCTTGGATCCACTGGTCCAAGAGGTCCCTCTTCCTACGCTTCAGATCAGCATAATGGTGCCAGACCTGCTCACCAGTCCGAGGGATACCAGTAGCACTGGTGGCATCATGCGTGAGATGGTCCCAGGCCTCCACTTTGTATTGGGAGCCCTGGTACTGGTCCTGCAGCCGTCTTCCTTTGTAGTCTTTTATGAGGACTCCAACCATGACCCTGGACTCCCAAGTGCCCCAATGCTGCTCCTAAAAGTACACACCCTCACCAATGCCAGCCATAGTGCCTGCAGTGATCAGCTACAACTGGTTATGGTTATATTCCTGCCTGCAGGGCTTAAATAGGGCTGGATTCTCACCCTTTGCTGTGATTGGCCGATTTTGAATATGCTGAGCTAAGCTAAGCAATGCACAGACCTGCTTAGCTAAGATAAGCATTGCTTAAAGGGGTAGCTACTAAGCACTGCTTACTAGTGCACAAATCTGCTTAGCTACGCTAATTATTGGTAAGCATTTGGATTTAAGCAATGCTTACACTGGCTAAGCATAGCTGAGCAAAATTTAGCATTGTTCAGCTTTCATTTTATGGACTATCAGGATTGTGGGGTTGATTTATTATTAATGATGTCTTATGATATGTATGTTTACCTTCCATAACATCTCCCAATGTGCTTTCATTGCATTATATTATTTTGTGGCTATACTGTATGGGACACTTGTGTTTATATGGGGGTTTCACATCTGTACTACACTGACACCTCACATTTTGACCTGCTACACTACCCTGGTTAACAAATATATATTATTCACTACCTATTTATAAAAATATATTTTAGTGCTGCTTTCACATATAAAAATAAATGGACTACATTGAGGTTCAAACCGTGAATGACTGCATGGTAATGGAAAGCTCTAACCACTTCACCATCTCAATTCAGCTATTTTGGATGCATATTTCTGTTTAGCTCCTTCTAATGTTTAAGCTATGCTGAACACAGCTGCACTGAGCACACCTGCTTACCTATGCTTAAACTTTAGTGGAGAGAGGAAAACATATAAATATTTGTTTTATTTTTCTTAGCTTAGGGATATGCACATAGCTAACAGTCATACCTCTCTACCTCTTAAAGCATAACATCTGGACAAAGCCTATCATGATGGGGGGACAAAGAGGGACAGATTTTAAATATTGCTCTTACAAACTTAGAAAGTTAATAGAATAATAGGTTTTGCATTAGCATGACTTATTTGAAGGACATGGAGTCTTAGACTCAAATGTCTGTCATTATTTAATGACTTTGAGCCTCAGCTCTTTGCCAGGACAGTAGAAGGAATACACCTAACATATGAGGCACAAATCTGGACATTCTGTGAATATCTGTTCAGTTGGGAGGTATGCTAACAGTGTCAGCGGACACTGCTTTGGTTTCAAAGTGCTGTATGGCACTTCCTGAGTGCATTGGGGCATGTTTACTGTGTGAGCACTGCTTGGACATGGACCCTGCACTCATTCACGGATTGTGCCTGTGCAGGATCGTGCCTGTGCAGTTTATACAGCAGCGTACCTTCATGAATATGCAAGGCGCGCTACTGTGCTGCATGGGCATAATCCACTCTGTGCAAGAATAGACTTATTCTTGCATGGAGCTTTCATGAATCCCAGGGTTGATGAATTTAGAGTATTCATGAACAATGCTTCTGTTATTGAGATAGTGAAAACAGGAAAACACTTGCAAGATTTGTTTACCAGGACTATGAATAATTCCGGAAGTGAAATTAAAAATTATTTGTACATACTAATGAAAAAAACACATGATTTTATCCTTATTTTACATAAGCGAATGGGATTGCTTGCAATAGTTTTGTAAACTGTTAGCAAATGTTGACCTGCAAAGAACTAAAATGATTTTTTTGTGTACAGACAGCAAGATATAAACATAATAGCACAATGCAGTTTTTCTACTAAATAAAGGCTGTATGTTCTTATAGAGATGATGCAAATGAAGTATAACTAAATGTAAGGAGAAACATACATGGAAACTGAAATGAGATTAAAACCCATGTAAGATGGCTGAACATAACACTTCAGAAAGATCATGACAAATACTAGGAAAGACATGATTTAGTTTACAGGGAAGGCTACCAACTCTCACTGCAATATTATTTAAAGTATTGTGAAGTCATTCTGCTCAGCCAGAAAGTGAAGAGAATACATATCAGTAGCGCTGCTGCTGTTAAAATTGACAGTTATATAACATTATTCAAAGTCAGTTTATTTTAGATAATGGACCATGGTTTTCATCATTTACTTTTTCACACCTGCAGATGAATAACATGGCAGAAAGAATCACACAGGTGCTACAGCTGATGATAAAGAGAAAGAGAAGAAAATATGTATATCTACATGTTCTTGTTAGAAAGTACCATGTGAGGGTACCGGAGTGTCTGTCGCACAACTGCTAATTACGAACTTAAAGTTGCCATTAATGCCTAAAATACTAAATGCAAAAGTGGGTTAGAGAAGAACAAAGAAAAAACTGAAGCAATATTTTCATATACTTGAAAAATAACATCATTCTTTACAGATACTGTTATGCAACAAGAAATGACTGCTTAGGAAAAGTGTCAGATCTCATTTCTTTGAGACTTACCACATCAAAATAAATGGATTAAAAAAAGCAGGGTACACTGAAGCCTGCTATTAAAATGTTTAAGCATTTTGTCATGGGGAGTTTCACCCTCTCTACCCCCCTAAGGAACGGGTACAGTTTCTATACTCCCTTTATATGTATTAACTCTGAATATGCTGTAATTCAGGGTAGGGGGAGTACTCTGAGGTCCTGCAGTCTCAGATATAGTGTATAGTGGTGGTCCACAATTCAGGTCCACTATTCCAAGGATACATACACACGCTAAGAACTCTTGTGGATTCCAATGATGGTTGAAAGAGCCATACAGCAGCATAGCCTGTAAAAGGCTTTAACAGAATTACAAAAAGAAACAAATTCCATAATAAGTTACCCACAGAAAAAAATTAAGATGAAGGCAATGTGGATGATAAAGCTGAATGAAGAATGACACTATTTAGAAAGACTGATGAGGTTTGGACTGTAGTCAGTGAAGGATAGGAGGAACATGGTATGGACGCACAAAGGACACAGAGGGAACAGAGCTGAAAAGGGACATTTGGGGTGCAAATGAGGTCAGTACCCTCAAACAGAGGAAGCTCATTTGTTAATTATTTTCAGAAACATTTAGTGTTATTTAATGGAAAGGGTGGTATACATCTGGAATGGGCTTCAATAAATGGGTGGTGGAAAGCAAAATAAAACTAATTCAAGAAAGAGTGCTGGTATTTTCAGGGGAAAGTGAAGCAAACAGAGGCACTAAGAATATAACAGCTGCATATATTAGGCACATCAGGCAGACCAACAGCTTCTTGCTGGATATTTTTGTGACATTATGTGATTAGGTAAGGGTAAAAGAACAGGAGATTTCCATTTTGATGATCAAGCTAATGATATAAACAAAGGAAGAAAAAAACTTTCAAGACATAATAAAGTAGCTTTGATAAAGTCAAGAAACCAAATTATCCTGGATCACACATATGCAGTAGATTTTCATAATGTAATGTAATGTTGAACAGACGTCTGTCATAGGTGTATGTGAGGTAAAACAATGACCATCTGACTGAAATGTTCTGAAATACAAACTCTGGCACAAGCCTACACATGCAGTATCTGTAAGCTGGAAGGCTTAGGTAAGGAGAATGGTGATACAGGCATTCAGCAAAGGGACTTCAAAATACTGCATGCATAAGCCATTTTTGAACAGCAGCATTAGTGCTGAAGTTAGTTTACAGCAGTCAGAATGTTACACATGTTGATGACTGCAACAGACGTTTAGAAAATAGGTCATGTCCAGGGAGATAAACAACTTATTTCCTTAAATCAGGAGTCCGGTTACTACTTAGAAATGAATCAGTACTTGGGAAATATCTGCAGTCATCCAGCATCTATCCTCTGAAAGAATACTTTCCTGAATCTTTATTTATTTATTTGACATTTCTTTACCGGTAGTGTCCGACTGGACAGCTGGTGTCCATTTTCAGTGGAGGCCCAGGGAGAAAAGTTCCATAAGTACAGAAGTTACAGCATTTAGAGATAACAGTAACAAGTTACAGAGATTATGAATGTAGAGAAGTTAACATCATACTACAATGGTATAACAATGTTGCAAGGAAATCTTAGATCTCAGAAGATACATGACAAGTAGATTGGATTGAGCTTAGTGCAAGTCAATAATAGAAGAACATAAGTATACTATTTACATATTTACAATGAGCATTTAGTAGCATTCACAAGAAGCTAGAGAGAGTGAGCAATGTTGAGCATGTCACTAAGAATAGGAGGCTTAAGGAAGCAGTATTGCTGCTGTGTAGTGAGGGGTTAAGATGGGCCACTGCAGTTGCCATAGTCCATTGGTGAGAAGGTGTGATTTCAGTAGTCTTTTGAAAGTGGGTGCTTTATTTTGTAACCTGATGTCAGGAGGAAGACTTTTCCAGGTGTTAGCAACTTCATTAGGGAAGATGGATTCCCCAGAGCTATTTTTACATGGGATTTCTATCAGGGCTTTATTGGTGGAGCGTAGTTGTCTATTTGAAGTATGGAAGTTTAGTAGTCCAGATAGGGCAGGGTTTTTTCTGGATAGTATAGAATTTGGTATGCTAGGTTGATTTGGTGTAAACATAATAGGTTGGGGAGCTCAAGCCAGTGTAAAGTAAGTAGGGAATGACAGTGGTGGGAACAAAATTTGGCACTGGTAGCAAATCTGGCAATTTTGTGGTAACATGTAGATAGTTTGTTGAGGTCGGTCTTACTTAGATTTGTTAGTACTGAACATGCATAAAGTAAGGTAGCTAAGAGATAGGTTCTGGATATAGCAATTCTAGATTTGGAAGTAAGGTACTTTTTGCAGTAGTATAGGGTCCCTAGCTTTTTGTACACTGGAGATAGTCTGGGATATATATTTACTGAATCTTAGTTGTTGGTCAATTGTAATCCCTAGTAATTTGGACTCTGTTACTGGAGAGATGGGGGTCTTGTTTGCTGAGAATATAGTGAAGGTGGTTTGGTCGGTAGTCTTTGCTGGGTGGAATAGTATGAGTTGGGTTTTGTTTGGGTTCAGTATCAGTTGTGATTTATTTAACCCATTTTCTATCTCTGTGAAGGATTCCTGGACATTTTGTTGGAGCTGTTGGAGATTAGAGGTGGAGAAGATTAGGGTTGTGTCATCAATGTATTGTACTATTTAGGCTTTTGTGGTACCTAAGTGAAGTTGGTTTGTAAAAATATTGAAGAGGAGGAGGCTGAGAATGGATCCCTGAGGAATACCTAGTGATACTGGGAGTGGTGGGGATAGGGAGGCATGCCATTTAACTGGCTGAAGGTGTTATTTAGATAACTTTTGAACCAGGGCAGGGTGGCATTGTCCATGCTGAGCTCAGAAAGGTGGGTTAACAGTTTATTGTGGGAAACTGTATTGAATGCTTTAGATAGGTCTAGAAAGATGGCAGAGACTAGTCGGCCTTGATTTCTATGTGTATTTATGGTGCTGGTGAAATTGATTAGGGCAGTGGTGGTGCTGCATGATGGTTGAAAACCGTGTTGGGTTTTTGATAGTAGGTTATTGCTGAGAAGGTGGGTAAGGAATTGGTAAAACACATCTTTCAAGAATCTTTGATAGGGGTGACAGGATTGCAATAGGTTGATTGTTAGAGAGGTTGGTAGAGGAGCCACCTTTGTGGAGGGGAATTATGTCAAAGGTTCTACTCAAAGATGGAGTGGTGTGTTCAGTGATGGATCTATTTGTCAATAACTGCCTCATGTACACAGACAAATCTTTCCTCCTACCACCAAACACTACAACCTGCGAGAGATGCACTTACATAGCCAAACTGGAAGCAAAGCTCTCTCCAGCCAAGATTGTGCTAGACAGTCAAGAGGAGAAGGTTAACACCTGCACTATACCTGAAGCAACACATAGCCCTTCAAAACCCACACCATCAACACCCACAC
This sequence comes from Protopterus annectens, assembly GCF_019279795.1. Lineage (NCBI taxonomy): Eukaryota > Metazoa > Chordata > Ceratodontiformes > Protopteridae > Protopterus > Protopterus annectens. The sequence goes on from NC_056739.1 coordinate 410,497,915, forward strand.
ATAACAACACTAAACCCACATATGTGGAGGCCCTTAACATTAACCTGCCCAAGCAACAAGGACTTCCGAAGCAGAAACGCAAACAAACACCAGTCACAATGAAAGTGACACATAGCTCAATACACCAGTGTGCCATGCAACAACAGCCCCTAAGGCAAGACAATGTACCCAACACTTTAGACATAGGTGACTCTATAGTCAGGCACACTGGTGTCCCACTCACCAGGCTGAACAAGAAGAAAATTACAGTCAGCTGCCTATCGGGTGCCAGGATCCACCACATAACGCATGCACTCAAGTCACTCCACAACAAGTACAAATACGACTCTGTCATTGTCCATGTTGGAGTGAATAACCTGAGACATACCTCCCTGGACTACATGAAAAGAGACATGGAAGAGCTCTTAGATCATGTGACCTAGGCAGGTATGACCCTAGCCCTGTGTAGCATCCTGCCTTTGCCCAGAATGATACCACAGTATAAGGACAAAATGACTGACTTCAGCAATTGCCTAAGCTTCTGGTGTCATTCAAAGGGGATCCAGTATCGGTCTACCTGGGAAGTCATGATCAACAAACCACGATGCATTGCCAGAGATGGCCTGCACCTATCACGCCTGGGATTCAGGTTACTGGCTAAAGTTCTTGCCACCCCTATAGTGCCTTTTTTAGGCAAGGTTCAAAGGACAAAACCACCACCATAACAGATACAAGCATGCAAAATCTGAAGGTAATGCTACTCAATGCTAGAAGTCTAAACCTCAAAATGCACTCTGTCGAGGCACTCCTAAAAATGGAGAACATTGATATCTGTGCAGTAACAGAGACCTGGTTTAAGGCTCCAGAGAGCACCCCTGCAATACCAGGCTACAACTCTTACCACACTTTTCGGCCACCAAACCAAGACCAAAACACTAAAGGTGGAGGAGTGTCCATATTCACTAAGGATATTCACACCTCCAGGCTAGTTGCCCAACACAATGCATCTGGAATTTTCCAGGTGCAACTAACATTAGGTAAGACTGCAATCCAAATCGTAGCTTGCTACAGATCCGCCACCATGCCCCAAGATTCTCACTACACCTTTCTAAACATACTGGAAAATATTAAGATACAAACAAACACCTTGATACTGGGTGATTTCAACTACCCTGCCATTAACTGGGAAAACTACTCAGGTACCAACACCTTTTCCCAACGATTCGTGGAATTCATAAATTCCAACACCTTGGATCAACTAATCCATTGTTCCACCAGGGGCTCCAATATCCTAGACCTGGTCATTACCAACATGGGAGATAGATGCTCCACACCAGTGGTCACCCCCTCATTGGTCAGGTCTGACCATAAGCAAATCACCCTTGACATCCCATCCCACCCCCACCTCCCAGTAAGGAAACCTCCGTAAAAAACTTCTCCAAGGCCAACTTCATGCTACTCAAGTTAGAAGTGACAAACTTCATAGCACCCATGCAGACGGGATCTGAAAGTTCGATTGCTGAATCCTACACTAAGGCACTGTACAAGCACATCCACTCATGCATGAATCGTGCCATCCCAAATAGAACCAAGATGCTGTCCTCCAAAAAAAAGAAGCCAATCTGGTGGTCCGTGCCATAAACAAACTATACAACAGAAGGAAGAAACTGTTGCAGAAAAGAGGAAAATCCCAGGATGCAAAAAACTCTTACCAGCCTCAGTAAGAAGCTGAGATCCCTCATAAAATCCTCAAAAGCAAGTTACAAAAATAAAATTGTCAAAGATTCCAAAGACAACCACAAGGCATTCTATAGTTATGTCAAGAATCTAAATGGCAATGCTCAGATCTGCTCTGAGCTACAACAGAATGGCATTAAATATACTGATCCCAAGGATATTGCCAATATCCTGGCAGATCGATTTAGTGCGAACTTCACCCCCCTCTCACCCCCTAAAGGGTCCATCTCAATACCAAAAGATTGCCAAATTCTGGTAATCACGGCCACACAGGTAGAAACCGCAATCTCCAAAGTTAAGAATACAGCATCCATGGGACCAGATGACATCCTGGGTTGTGTACTACATGAACTACAACATGAACTGGCACCTCACCTAAGTGTCATGTTTAATCATAGTCTCACCTCAGTCTTCATGTCCACTGAGTGGCACACAGCTACAGTTATCCCACTCCACAAGGGGGGTTCCACCTTGGATCCCGGGAACTACTGTCCCATCAGTCTGATGAGCCTGATCTGCAAGGGCATGGAACGCATTATCATGGAACTTATAAACAAAGACACTGGCAACCTTCAAACACTTGACCCCACTCAGTTTGGGTTCATTAAGGGCTGATCCTGCCTCCTGAACCTGATTGACTTCTTCAAATCAGTCTCCAGAGCTGTGGATGAGGGTAAGGCGATCCACACAGCCTATCTGGACCTTGCAAAGGCCTTTGACAGCATCACCCACTCTGGAATCATAGATAAAATTACTAAGCTGGGCTTAAATCCCTACATCACTTGATGGGTTGCCAACTGGCTTACTGACAGAACCCAGACTGTAAAAGTAACCAACTCCAAATCCAGCTCCAGACAAGTGGCAAGTGGAGTACCTCAGGTTTCAGTCCTGGGACCGCTTTTGTTTGGCATCCACTTCTCTGAACTACAGGCCAACACTAAGGGACTCTGGCTAACAAAGTTTGCAGATGATTGTAAACTGGGAGCCATTATTGAATCCCCAAATTATGTGGATATCTACAAAAGGGCCTTACAGAAACAGATGCTTGGTGCCAGAGCCATGGGCTCAAGCTTAATGCCAAGAAATCTATAGTTATCCCTTTTGGGAAAAACCATGTACCCATGAATTACCACATAGGTTGCAGTACACTAAACACCAAAAGTGTGATGAGAGACTTAGAGACACAGGTGGACAGTGGTGTCACCTTTGATAACCACATCACCACAACAGTTAGGAAATCCTTCTATGTGGCACACCTCATCACTAAGGGCTTTTCATCCAGAAAAAAATGAGGTCATTGTCCCACTGTACTCATCCCTCATTTGACCCATTATAGAGTATAATGCCTCATTTGGTATGTACCTCACAAGACATCTGCAACAGCTGGAAAGACCGCAGAAATACCTCACTAAAAGAATCACAGGCCTAAAGCAGATGCCATATGCTAACCATCTAAAAAAACTCCAGTTATACTCTGTGGCATATCGTCTACTCAGAGGTTATATCTGCTTAACATACAAGGCCATGTCAAACCCTGAGCTGTTGGACATGCTCCACTTAAAGAAATCCCAGTCTCTCAGAGCCACACGCTCCAGGGCTCTAAACCTTGACATCACAATGAACAAAACATGCTGGAGGGATAGGTTCCTGACCCAGAGACTCCCCTTACTCTGGAATAGACTGCCCATACATGTCAAGCAGAGCACCTCCTTGGCCCTCTTCAAAAGAAACTTTGATTATTGGAAGGGAGAGAGGAAATTCACCCCGGGGCTCATGTCAGTCGCCCTGCTAGACAGGGGTCCAGGGAAGTAAATATTGTGGGAAGAAATATCCAGGGAATTGTTATGGCTAGGCTTGTATAGGCTCTAGGGCCGATAGCCTAGTACCAACCTATGAACCTATGAATAAAGAAATGGGGTAGGCTATGGCCTTAGATGCAATTTGAAGATAGTTAGCTGGGAGGTTGTCAGCAGTGAGGGTGGTGGGTTTAAGTTTGGATAAGAGCTTCTGGATGGTTGACGTTGGGACTGGTTTGAGTAAGAATGGGATTTTTCTTGTTTGTTCCTTAGGGGATTGTGGGAGGACAGTGGGATGTGTATTGTTAATAAGTTTGAGTATAGAGGAGGTAAAATAGTTGTTGAAATTGGAAGCTATATCAGAGTTTGATCCTTCTATACTGGGTGAAGGGGGGTAGAAGTTCAGCCAGGTTGGAGGATATTGTTCACTGCTGCAGAAAATTTTTGAGGGTTGGAACTATGCTTCTTTTGTAGAAAGAGGTAGTTGTTTTGTTTGTCATGTCTAATTTTTTTTGCTTTGTTGCAAAGTTCAAGGAAGGTTTGCCTAGTTGTGGGGGTTTTGAGTTGGCACCAGGTATTCCAGGCTTTATCCCTTTCTTTTAGTAGCGATCTTGTGGATTTTTGTAGCCGGAGGCTAAGTTACTATGAATGCTAATTGTTTGAAGTGTGGCTAGGTGATTTAGGATGTTTAGAAATGTGGAGTTCAAGTATTCAACTGCCTGGTTTAGTGGAAGGATTTTGATGGGGGTCCAGTTGCATCCATATAAGGCTTCCAAGAATCGGTTAGTAGGGAAGTTTTTTTTGGGTGCGGGTGTGAAGTAAAGATGGAAAGTTATTGGTTTTCAGTTTGTGTTGAAGAAAGTAAGTTGGATTGTGGTCACTTAGACAGCTGGCTATTGTACCACACTGATGAGCAGTATTGGGGTGGTTTGTGAGGCTCCAGTCTGATATGGATTCCTTTTTTGAGGTTTTATCAATACTGGTGGAAGTATGCATGAGTTAGGTGAAGTTATATAAATTAAGGTGGTTAGTTGGTAAGGGAGAGTGGATGGAGTTCCAGTCAGTATTGATGTCACCTAGCAGGATAGTTTCTTGGGGAGAGATTGGGAAGCCCAGTGGATTATTGACTCTACGGTAGACAGGTTGTTGCCTGGGGGTAGGCAAATACCAAGGATGTTTAGATGTTTGTGCTGATTAATGAGGAGTTTTGCGAATAAGGTTTCTGCATTATTGAAATCTGGGGATTCTTTCTGTAGGAGATGGATTTTTAGGTTAGTTTTATAGAGGAGGGAAACACCACCACCTCTTTTGCCTATTCTGTCAGCTCTAAGAATGTTAAATCCAGGTGGGGTTATAGAGTTGTCCTTAACATGTGGCTTGAGCCAGGTTTCAGTAAGGATAATCTTCTCTAGGGAGCGTACCTTGTATACCCTTGTTTCCTCAAACTATGATTTTTTGTTCTCAAAAAAAAAAAATTAAAATATGCTACCCTCTCACATGGATTTATTCGCTCCTCTAAGGTTTAGCAAATGAAAGTTTCTGTCTTGCCTTCCTATCAGGAGTGTGACATCCAACAATACAAGTCTGTACACTTTGAACATTTAAGTCTGATAATAAAAACAGTAAATTTCAGGGCTCACAGTTGATTTTCCTGTCTTTGCAAGGGGCTTTGCCCCTCTGCTCCAATCATAGCTCTGCTACTAACTCTGAGATCACTGTGCCCCAGAGTTGGGTACTCCCAGATTCTTATCTCAAGGTTAACTTTTATTTCACTGTTTGCATCTAAATCCTGACTGTTGCAAGGATCAAAGTTATGGTTTCTCTCTGCTTTTTCTTCATGGGGTTTCAAATCCCAGAGGTCAAGAAAATTAACCCTGAGTCCAAAACAATGAAGTGTTTCAAGGGCAATAGCTGTGTGCCCTAGTTTAAAGCCATCTCAATAAGGGATTCAAAATTACCCCCGCAATTAAAAACTTTGGACCAAGAATTCTGTGTTTTAAAATTCATAGTATCAGATGATGTACAGGTTCCCCTTTTTGTCATTGAATCTCTGTACATTAAGCTCCTTCATTATCATTTATTTTGCTACCACAGTCATGTATATATCAGTATGATGATGAAATATGCAGAACTGCACATAGTACCCCAGACTTGGTCTTATCAGGTACTTTTCATTATCAAAAGGTGATGCTTATTCTAACTCCTGACAGCATTCAGCTAGCCTTCTTTGCTGCTTTCTCATACTCGTTGTGTGCCTTTTAATCATTTTATATGATTACCCACAAATCCCCTTCTGCTTTTGATTTTGCTACTTCCCCACCAACTCACCAATCAATAAGCTCCTTTCCGGCTTCACCATTTACCCATCATAGTGACTGAAAAATTGCTGCCTTGCTTGCTTCTGTTAATGTGAAATATTTGACTCCCTCAAAGTAGCAGGCTTTGTTTTTTCAGAGTTTCTACATTCCCAGTTGTTGTGTATCATGGAGTTGGAATATACATGTTTACATGGTTTGGCAGCCTTCTCCTCTCCCTGTAAAAACTTTCATTTCAAGAAGTCCTGTTATGATATATGAAACAGGCAGCTTTTAAAGATCTGCACTGGAGAAAGACTGACTAGAGTGACTTGATTCCATTCTTCCACATTAGAAACCTCCTTTCTTATGCTCCCACTTTCCAGATGCATTATTTAGGATTTTTGCACTGAATTTAAGATGGCATATTGTAAGCCATTCTTCTAGTCTTCCTAACTTTCTGCTCACATTTTCTATATCATATTTGCATCAACCCTGTTGAATAACCTTTTGTCCACTAAAAAAAAAAAATACCTGCAGGTCTTCCTAGTAAAGTGCATAGTATTTTGTCTCACCACTTACAATAACTTTTTGCCCTATTGTGTAGCTGGTACTTTATAGATGCTATCAGGCCAAGATCCACTACTAGCAGACAGCCTAACTTGTTCTCTAAACAGTTATGCGGTACTACTCTTTTTTAATTTCTGCAAATCTTTTTGGTTTCTAATACCATGACAGAATGGACCCTATTCCTAAGTCAAAGTACAATTAAATTTCATGAAATTAATATTGTTTCAATCTTTGATGTCAGCCAGAAGTGCTCTTCACAGCACACACAGTGTGCCAAGTAATGATTCCTTCTGCATTTTGTATGGAGTTACATGTATTGTTAGCATACCTAAATACAATTGTAGATTCTTTTTTAGAAGACCCATTGCTCCTACTACTGTTGGAACTATCTGGGTATATTTCTTCCACATTGCTTTCATTTCTGTCTCAAATCCTGACATTTTATGACTTTGTGTCTCATTGTATGTTTTTATCTACTTGCGGTTTGATTTCCATTCATGCTTGATGCCGATATGCTTCTGCTAGCTTAAGCAGGGAAGTCATCATATATTTATTCTCCTCATGTTTCAAAACTTTCACTGCATTTGGGTCTTGTGAGGTCAGCAGATGCATGGAGCCCCATGATTACAGATCTATACAAATAATCAATTTCAAGGAGGCCCATCCCCATTCAGAATGAGGGATATATAACCTTGGTATACACTGATTTATATAAATCATTTGGGGAGCATGAAGCATCCTTCTTGTTTTCCTGTCTAATCTATCCAACACATTTTAGGGCCTGTCATTCACTCCAAAACTGCAAGTTAGGACAGGAAGAGCAAATTAGTTAATAGCTTGGATTTTGTTTCTAGATGTCAACATTGTTTCAGGATTAATTTAAGTCTTCTAAAGAATTCCTTACTAAGTTTTATTTGCATTTGTTCCTGTTTTATTGTTGATCCTTAATCAATTCATTTACTTATACAGTCCCTCTTGCTCAAGTTCTTTTATATCATATTCTTGTCCCAAACTGATGTTTTTCTTGGTGCTGCAGTTTTCCTGCTTTAAAGGTTGCTTTTGCACATTTATCAAGACCAAATTACATTCTTTTATCATCTGAAAAAGTTTTGACCACCGCAGTTGTGCTTTCAGTTTCTCACCTGATGAGCTATACTGTTTTAAATCATTGACAAAGAGGAAATGAGAAGTCTTTAGACTTTTTTGTTTTCTAGGAACCAAATTATAGGCATGGCCTAAGTTATTAAGTAAACAGCTTAATGGGTTAAAGTCAAGGCAGAATAGCAATGGTGACAGAGAATCACCCTGGAATATCCTCTTTTGAATTTTTATACCTCAGATAATAATTTGTCCTTTATCACGGCTTAATTGCAAAGTGGTCTGCCATTGTTTCATGGTCACTGTAATGCAGTCGGTCAGTGTAGGGTGCATCTTATACATTTTTAAGCACTCTTTTATCCATGAATGTGGGATACTATCAAATGCTTTTTTTGTAGTCAATCTATGCCATACTTAGATTCTTCCCCTATTTACAGTTCTCCACCATGACTTTATTTAACAACAAATGATCCTTTGTTCCATATGACTTTCTTTTATTGCCCTTTTGTTCTACTGCCATTGTTGAGTTTTCTTCTAAATGACTATAAACTCTGTCAGCATCAATTCTCGTGTATTATTTATATGTCGGAGGGCAAGTTATTGGTCAATAATTTTTAGGGTAGATTGCAGGTCCATTCTTAAGTAGGAACATTTTTTTCTTGTTGTTAGCCAGGTTGGTGTCTGTTCAGGATGTGCATATAAATAGTTCTTACTCATTGCTAAATCCTTGTGCAAAGATGTTAATACTTTTAACCAAAAGTTAGGTACTGTATCTGGGGGTTTCCATTTAGAGGCTTTTCTTAATTTTTTTTCAATCTCTCTGGCTTAACAGACATCCCATTTCATATCCTGTACTTTTAAACTTCTTATTCTTTCTTTTACTTCTTCTAGCCATTTAGCATCTTTGTTATGTTCCACAGGATCTTCATAGATACTTCTCCAAAATGTATCTATTTCTTCTTTTTTTGGTGGTCTTTCAATTCCTTTTGCCTTGTTTCCCAATTCTCTATAAAACTTTTTGGGTCCTCAATAAATTGTTTATTTTGTACTTTTCCTTTATATTTATCTGTGTGTCTTCTAAGTTTTTCCACCTGTACTGAAATTTTTAGTTAGTTATTTGCGATAGTGCATGATAGATCTTGGTCTTTTCTAATATTCATCCTGGTCTTTTCTAATATTCATATTGCTTTTATCACATCTATCTTTCTTAGCATTTTTGCTGATCTATTCCCTCTTCTATAGCCTTCTAACAGTGACACTTCTTGTCTTAATTATTTTATTGTTTTCTCTATTTGATGCTTTCATGATGGTATTCGATTTCTCCTCTTCCTTTCCCTCACTACCCTGAGTTCTTGTGGTAGAACTTTATCAGGTATTAATTTAGCTGCACAGTAATATATCCTGTTTACTTCTGTTATAGTGCATGGATGTCTATGGACAGTCCTAATTACTGTGTTCATTTGTTTTATGACTTCTGACTTTTTGGGTTTTGTTGATCTACTACAGTCTATTTCTTTCATTGAGCTTAATATATCTATGTCTATTAAATCAAGAAAGTCTTCTCTTAGCTCATTTTCTTCCAAACTAAGGGCACATCCCTTGTTTTCCATTTCCTGTGGGCATTCTATACAAAGTTCTATAGCATCTTCCTGTGGCACATTCTCTTCAGTTTCATCCTATGCCATCCATTGTTCTGTCATATGGGAACTCACTGGCCTATCACACCTCAACATTGACTGCATCACAGTTTCCTGTTCCTTCCCTTGCTGTCTAGCTTCAAGTGAACATTTATACTTGTTTCCTGTGGAAGGCTCCACAATATCTTCATATGGCATCTGTCCAATTGTTTCCTGTTTCACTGGTTTCCCTTTAATTTAGATATCCATTGCTCTATCCTGTTGTAGCGCTTTCTGAATTACATTTTTTGTGCTGAATCCTTCACTTCACGGGTACTCCATAACCTCAATTTCTATTTCTTTAACTTCTCCATTACTAATCTCCTTTTCTACTTTTCCTCTTTGTCTTATGTTTTGTATTGTAAAGTTTTCCATGTCCAGATTCCTTTGCCTATATTTCTGTTCAAATATCTTTGGTGCTGTTCCTTTTGTATTGGTTAGTTTTGCTTTCTCCTTTGCATAATTATTACACCCTATTAAATCTCTTTTTCTCTCCCATGTCCATATTTCTTCTTCAGATGTCTCCTGATCTTCCTGCTTCTCCTTACTTTGGGACACACGTCATCATACTGTGATGTAACCTGTGTTAAGACCTTCTTATACCAAATCCTTCACTTCACAGGCACTCCATAACTTCAACTTCTATTTTTTTAACTTCTACTTTACTAATCTTCTTTTCTACATTCCCTCTTTGTGATATTATTTTTTTATTGTGAAATTTTCCATATCCAGATGCCTTTGCTTGTTTTCTTTTCAAATATCTTTGTGGCTGCCTTCTTTATATTGATTAATTTGACTTTCTCCTTTGCATAAATATTGCACCATAGCTAATCTCTCTTTCTTTCCCAAGTCCATATTTCTTTTTTATACTTTTCAAATACCCGTAGGTTTTGTTGTTTATATTTTCGCACTTCCTCAGATGCTTCTTTTTCCAAACAGATCAAAGTTTCTTGATCTATATACTGTTTTTCACAAATCTGTTTTATTAATGAACACAACTTTTAATTTGAAACTTCTGACAGTTTTTCCTGTGAAAGTATTTTTCTTTCCTCTAATTTTTCTCTTAATCATTTTGTATATCTTGTGTCAGGAAATTCTGGGCTTTTTGCATAATAGTACCAATACATAATTTCTTTCTTATCCTCACTAGTCCATTTCATCATCTTTATGGCTCTTCTTTCACCTAACAGTTTTTGTGATTTTTGTGACTACTACTTCCATCTACAACTGGAGCCTGGCCCCATTGCAGGAATGTTTCTGTATTTTGAGGATTTTACACTATCATCTTTTCCATTCCTGGCATCAGTACACTTACCAGGATTGGGCACTTTTTTATCCTGGGTCTTGTGCACTCAGCTCTCTTTTTTAATTTTTAACCTACTTCTGTCGGTGATATATGCTATGTAAATACAGTCTATATATCAGTGTCATCTTAGTGAGATTTTGTGAAAAACAGGGTCTGCCTCATGAAGGTACTCACCAGGATTTGAAGAGGAGTTCAATTTCAGTAACAATGCTCTCCTTTACATGCTGACTTATCGTCTCTCCATTCAGACCGCACTCTTGTGGTACCATGTAAAATGTTTTTCTGAAGTTTAAGAGAACCCACACCCTTTTCTGAACAAAGATCCTAGTTACTTGGCCTGGAAAGCTCAGTACTTTGTAAGTCAGAACCTTCTCAGTATGGTGAATATTTCCTGCCTTTGGTCATGTGCCTCTCAGGTTTCCATACCTATGATAATTTATTTGTATCTATATAGCTACACCTATATATATATATATATATATATATATATATATATATATATATATATATATATATATATATATTTAATATTCACTCTCTCATTTATAGATATGCATGTGTGTGTGTGTGTGTGTGTGTGTGTGTGTGTGTGTGTGTGTGTGTGTGTGTGTGTGTGTGTGTGTGTGTGTGTGTGTGTGTGTTTGTGCACAGAGAAAGAGGGAGGGACAGAGACAGACATAAAGAGACATACAGAAGCCAGCATTTTCCTCTCATATATTATATAGTCATAGTTTTTATACTTCTCAGCTTTTACTTTGTAATATGCACACAGATTAGCCTCTCCCTTATACTATTTTCACTCCTCTGTCACTAAACAGAAAACGCAATTACTTCAACACAGAGCAACCTGTCACTTTCCACCCTATCCATTAACAAATCCCAAAAAACATTATTCATCCTCTTCACTCTTAATACCTGCAAATATACAGCTAGTAGATTGTGCTTAAATGTGCTCTACCCACATATATTATTCTCAGCCATCCACATTCTCTTCTGCTCCTTTGAAGTGTACCAGAAACTGCCCCCAAAACTTGCATATCTAAAAAACAAGCTCATTTGAAATTCCTCTCATACACTATCGGGGGAATTCAATAAAGCCTACATGGAGTGATTTACCATGTAGGCATAGTGGCACGGCCCCAATACAGGAACCGGCTGGCGAGTGATCCAATAAACAGAGCAGAGGGGCATGCACAAGCATGCAGACAGGGAAGTGTCCATGGAATGCAAATCATCTCATAAGCTGGTGAAATTAATGCAAAAGAGGGTGATTTGTGATCCAATAAGCAGAAAGGCACCAGTGTAGGTTCTATGTGTGTCAGAAATGTACATGGGGAAAAAAACAGTGTACTGAAATGTAAATTTTAAACAGGGGCTGTAATAGCCCAAAATGAAGGTTGCAAAAAAAATATTAAAATGTTGAAAAACCATAAATAAGACATTTGCAAAATAATGCATTATAGTGCCCTACATGCAGAGTGTGCAATGGTAACTTGCAATGGTTGCTAAGGAGGCAGGCCCTGGAGTAGTGACATATCCAGAGTATATTCTAGTAGGTGTATGCAAATGAGCCGAGGTTACTGAATAGCAAAAAGGGCCACTGTGTCCGCAGATACAACCCATGGTAGGGCTAGAACTATGTAAGTAGTAGTAGAATAGGTAGCTGACATTAAAAGGGGGGGGGTGTCATGCTATGTTTAAATGGATTGGAGCTCAGTAGAGCCTGTTTGCACTCAGCTAAGCACAGCTAAGCAGGGGTGTGTGTCTGATGCTGCTGAGCTGTGTTTAGTCCAGTGGTGCATGTTTTAGATAGTTTAGGAAAAGCTGAGAATGCCTGTGCATGGGGGAGTGTCTAAATTGCTGAGCACTGTTTATACTAACTCCGTGGGTTTGCTCATCTTGCTGCAGTGTTTAGCAGTGAAAGACTTTAGAAAAAAAAAAAAAAATAAAGAAAATTATCCTTTTGAACAAATAGATTACAAAGAAGGACAAATCAAGGTACACATAGACAACTTTTCTATCTGTTCTTAACTGAGAGATTTACTGGATCCCCAACTATAATAAATGAATTTTGGGAAGACACGAGTGTAAAGAAGAAAATTCACAACCACAAGTTCCAGTTAGCACTTCTCGACAGTTCTAATACTGTCTGTAAATTTAGCTTTATATATTTTTCATACAGAAACAAAGAATGCAATGAATCAGTTCCAAATCTGCATATTAATGAATTTGTTTAACTGCTGTTAGTTTCCTGGACTTAGAAAGACTCAATAGCTCCTGCAATTACAGGGCAGATCAGTCACAGCTTATTTTATATGTGTGTCACACATTTTATATCTTATATATAATTACAGTGTTTTCCAGCTGAATGAAGTCACAATTTCAGTTACAAACTTTACATATTTTCTGTTTTTTAACATTCATAAAAAAGTTACAAGGTAGCACATCTTTCCATATCATGGAATAAAAAATACATGTTGCAGATTAAATCATATATTTTTAATTTATCACCTGTGAGTTTTATCAGGACTGAGTACAGCTCATGTATGTGCTACATTCTGATTCAGAAAACAGTGACATCTGTCTATCTATCTATATATATGGCTCTACTTCTGTTATTCGAAAACACACTTTTTCGAACAACAGATAGCCAAAACCCACTTTAGCAAAAGTGCACGTTTGTGTAAATCAGTTTATCAAAGCATGGTACAGTGGGGATAAGGAGATATACCCTGCAGCGCAATCTCAGAGTTAGTATATATAAGTAACGGGGGTGTGGGTGGAGTAGGGGGGCTTGCCCCCCTGAAAAAATGTGTTTCACTTTGCCAGACAGGAGAAATTAAACAAACCTCCCTGCTACTTATATATACTAACTCAGAGATTGATAGTTTCACTGTATTCTTGTACTGTTTTATACTGTTTTAACTGTATTTTCATTGCTAGATAGCGTTTCATTACTATGCTTGCATTTTTATTGAATTACTTAACTGCAAACTACTTTTTCATTCTAAGAGTTGTGTTTTCTGTTTGTGAGTGTGCTATCTGTGCTTTTTTGTACATTTTTTGTGAGGTTTCTGTGTTCTAGTCAGGTAGCATAGTCTGGAAAAAGGTCTGCTGTATGCAGGCCTGGTTGTTTTGCTTGATGAGTTCCCTGTGTTTCTGGCAGTCATCTTATGCTGGTATTGGCTTGTCTTCTGTTAGTGAGAGTAACATGGCTGCCTGACCTTCTCTAGTACAAGTGATTGGTTGAAAGAGCAGGGGCTAGCAGGATTGGGTAGTAATTCAAGCTTCTAGATTCTTCCATCTTTTCTGGTATTTAAACCCTGAGTCTGCAGGGGGCTGTGCTTGTTTCTACCGGGCTGAGGAGTGGTGAATCATTACTGTAACATAACAGAAATTCCCTGGGGCTCCAAGAACAGAATACATTTTTTTTACATTTATTTCATTGAATTGCACTTCTTAACACTTATAGTTGTGCTATATAGCTAATCTACTACATTTTGCACTGTTATAAAGCTTTTTTACAGTCTTGCTGCATTTTTGTACTGTTTTATACTGTTTTAACTGTATTTTCATTGCTAGATAGTTTCATAACTGTACTTGCATTTTTATTGAATTACTTAACTGTAAACTGCTTTTTCATACTGAGAGTTGTATTTAATGTTTGTGTGTGCTCTATTTGTGCTTTTTTGTGCATTTTTTGTGAGGTTTCAGTGTTCTAGTCAGGTTGCATAGTCCTGATAGAGGGCTGCTGTTTCCAGGCCTGGTTGTTTTACTTGTTGAGTTTCCTGTGTTTCTGGCAGCCATCTTATGCTGGTAGGGGTTTGTCTTCTCTGTTAGTGAAAGTAACAGGGCTACCTGACCTTCTCTAGCATGAGTGATTGGTTGAAAGTGCAGGGACTAGCAGGTTGGGTAGTAATTCAAGCTTCTTGAGTCTTCCATCTTTTCTGGCATCTAAACCTTGTATTTGCAGGGTGCTGCTCTTGTTTGCTCATTGCACACTGCTGCTGTGCTGTTTTAACCCATTGCAAGTTCTCAGTTGCATTTCTTTCTCTAACAAGCACTTCTGTGTAACTGACGCCCTCCCTTGCAACTACTGTGATTTTATCCAGCCCTACTCATACCTATAGGTACTCTATTCTGATAGTACCCACTCTACCATCCTTGACCTCTCTTCCACAGATTCTGACAACCATGGATGGACAATTTCCTGTGGTCTCTCTTGCTAGTCTTGTTGATATGGGCATCCTGAGACAGTGTAGCAATCATGTCTCATGTACACGGACAACTCTCTTCTTCTACCACCTAGGAACACAATATATGAGAGATGCAATTACATTAAGAACCTAGAATCCTTGCTGTCTCAATCACAAGCCAGTACATCTGTCATTGGAAGGCTGTCAGCACAAACACCACAAACACTACAACACCACCCACACCTGTACAATATGTTCCTACATATGTGGAGGTTCTCAAAAATATACCTTAACAAAAGAGACCTCCAAGGCAAAAGCACGCATGCACATCACAACCCACTGCACCAAGCACCACACATAGCATGCTTGCCAGTGTCTCACAGCCTCTAAGGCGCAGCCACAAACCCAACATACTAGTCATAGGGGACTCTATTGTGAAACACACAGATGTACCCCTCACCAGGCTAGACAAGGGGAAAGTCACAGTAATTTGCTTGTCAGGTGCTAAAATCTGCTATATCACTCATGCACTCAAGTCTGTCAACAACAGGTACACTTATGACTCTGTCATATTCCATGTTGCTGTGAATGACTTAAGATGTACCTTTCTGGACTATATGAAGAGAGATATGATTGAGCTCACTGAATATGTGTCCCAGGCAGGTATGTCCCTAGCCTTAAGCAGCATCCTACCGTCACCCAGAATGATGCCTCAACAAACAGAAAATGATTGACTCCACCAATTGGCTCAGTTTCTGGTGTCATTCCAAGGGGATCCAGTATCTGACAACCTTGGAGGACATGATTGACAGGCCACAGTGCTTTGCCAGAGATGGCCTTCATCTGTCTCTCCTTGGCTTTAGACTTCCAGCAAAGGCTCTTGCCTCCCCCATAGTGCCTTTTTAGGCAAAGTCATGAGGACAAAATTACCAATGTGAAAAATTCTTCTAAATGAAATTTAAAGGTCATGCTGTTAAATGCTAGGAGTCTTAACATGAAACTGCACTCAT
Organism: Protopterus annectens; assembly: GCF_019279795.1. NCBI lineage: Eukaryota > Metazoa > Chordata > Ceratodontiformes > Protopteridae > Protopterus > Protopterus annectens. The sequence goes on from NC_056739.1 coordinate 410,513,577, forward strand.
TGCAAGCATTCCTCACCCTGGAAGATGCTGACATTTGTGCAGTCACTGAAACCTGGTTCAAAGCTGTGGAGAGCACCCCAGCCCTACCAGGTTACTTGTCCTACCATACTTTCAGATCCCAAACAGAGGGCTGCAATGCCAAAGGAGGTGGAGTTTCAATATTTATCAAAGACATACACACCTCCAGGCTGGTCAAACAGTATGACACACAGAAAACACTCATGGTGCAGTTAACTGTTGACAAAACATCTATTCAAATCATAGCTAGCTACAGACCCCAAACCATGACTCAGGAGAACCACTCCACCTATCTGAACTTACTTGAATCCATCAAGATTCAACCCTCTACCTTGATCCTGGGCAACTTTAACTACCCAATCACAGAGTGGAAGACCTATTCTAGCTCAAACATGAACGCTCACATGAATACTCATAGATTCCTTGACTTAAATTCATCAATGCCAATGCATTGGATCGGCTGTTCGACACCCTCCACAAGAGGTGAAAATATCCTGGACCTGGTACTAACCAACATGAGTAGCCACTGTAGCATCCCTACAGTGTCCTCCTCCTTGTTAAGATCTGCCCATAAAGCAATCACTTTCGAAGTCACCATCTCCCCTGACCACCCCCCTTGCCAGGGTCAAACAAAAAAACTTTTCCAAAGCTGACTACAACCTCCTGAGAGCAGGTATAAGCAGTTTCACAGCCACCATCCCTTCAGTTGGAACAAGCACTAATGTCCAAGCCTACACCAAAAACCTATATGAGCACCTATATAGCTGCATGGACTTAGCAATACCTAACATGACGAAATCACCTTCCTCAAGGAAGAGTAAACCTGTCTGGTGTACAGCAGCAATAAACAGACTCTTATAATAAAAGATAAAAATTGCTGTCCAGGACCAAGAAGAAGCAGGTGCCAAGATGGAAGCAATCTTTCCTTTGTCTGAACAAGTAAATAAGGTCACTGGTGAAATCCTCTAAGGCTAACTTCGAGTCCAAATTGTCCTCAGTGCCTGCTCCCCTCCCCTCATCACCAGGGAGCAGATCATTAATGCCATCTCAAAGGCAAAAAATACACCCTCCATGGGACCCAACAACATCCCTGGCTGTATCCTACATGAACTCAGGCAAGAGCTCTCAGCACCACTAGGTACCCTATTCAACCCACACAGTTTGGTTTTGTCAAAGGTAGATCATGCCTGTTAAACTTGGTTGCCTTCTTCGAAAGAGTCACCAAAGCTATGGATGAGGGGATGACAGTGCACACTGCCTATCTTGACCTAGCCAAAGCCATTGCTTTTTCCCCACTCAGGCATAATAGATAAACTCTCCCAGCTAGGCATCAACCCATATGTTACCAGATGGGTAGCCAACTGGCTCACTGATAGAACCCACTCAGTCAAAATATGGGAAGCCACCTCTAGTAGTAGACCTGTAACATGCGGCATAGTCCAAGGATTGGTCTTGGAGCCTCTACTGTTTGGGATATACTTTACTGAAGTGCAAGCCAAAACCAGCAGTCTGTGGCTGACCAGGGTTGCAGATGGCTGCAAAATGGGCAATGTCATAAAGTCATGTAGTGATGTGAACATTCTCCAAGATGGCCTTACGCAAACTAATGACTGGAGCATGGCCTCAAACTGAATGCCAAGAAATGCATCATTATCCCCTTTGGGGAAAATGGTGTCCCCAGTAATTATCACATTAATAACAATGTACTAAGCATGCAATCAGTTGTGAGGGACTTGGACACCCAGGCTGATAGCAACCTGACTTTTGACCACCATGTTGCCCCTGTTATACGGAAGGCTTTCTACATGGCCCACCTCATAAGTAAGGGTATTTCATCCAGGAACAAGGAGGTCATAACATTCCTTATCAGACCCATTATCGAGTATAATGCCCCCTTTGGCATGTACCTTGCAGAGCACATGCAACAGCTGGAGAGACCACAGAGGTTCCTGACCAGAAAAATCCAGGGTCTCAAACACCTATCCTATACAGAGAGACTAAAAGCCCTGTCCCTCTACTCAGTCTTGTACAGATTGCTCAGAGGTGACCTGTGTCCAGCATACAAGGCCGTCTCAGACTCAGCCATGATGGAGATGCTGCATATCCGTAAGTCAAACTCCACCTGCATAACCCACACGTAAGGTCTCAATCTGGTCTGTGACATTAATAGAATTTGTTGGCAGGATAGATTTATGCCCCAACAACTCCCCCATCTATGGAATAGACTCCCTCTCCATGTCAAGCAGAGTACCTCACTAGCCCTCTTTAAGAGGATCCTGGATGACTGGATTGGAAACAGAAAATATACCCCTGGGATCCCACCTGTGCCCCCGCTGGACAAGGAAAACAGGTGCTGACTTTGTGGGAACATGGGTGAAATTCTTGGCTAGGCTTATAAGGGCCTCCAGGCCAATAGCCTAGTATCGTCCTATGAAGCTATGAACAAGCACTCTGTACCCTGGAAAAATATCAGTATATGCATTGTCACAGAGACCTGTAGTTATGCTCAGCAAGCATTTTTAACTATCATCTGATTACTGAGTGACATGTTACAAGAACACATTTTTGTTTATTTTTTTTAAATAAGATGATACACCGCTGTTTATGATGGGAGAACTCCATTGAAAAAAAGTTCTGTTTTAAGAGTTAAAATGCTTCTTTATGCCTCCAGTTAGAGTGCAATTAGACTTAATGAAAGGTATGACATTTCTGAATGTAACTGGTGAGTAGTCACTTACAGTAGGGGAGGCAGGATTTTAAAGATAAAATGCAAGAGATTTTTACTGTTTCTGTTCATTGGAAAATGAAAAGAACTAAATATAATTGCTTTCTGTGATAGGTTTACAGGTACTTAGCAGGCCATTTATCTGTGAAGATCTTAAGAAACCTAGTTTTACATTCCCATGGTAGTTTTCAGCCCTTATATTTTGAATACAAATATCACAGAGGTGGGCAGAAAAAGGATTTACTTGTTGACCCTATCCACGAGGGACATGGGTGCTAAACTTTACCAAAATTACACTTGAATAGAGTAAAAAATAACTTCACTTTATACAGAGTGGAAGATTCTGACATAGAAAAGGTATTCCCTGTGCTACAAACCTCTTCTTCCAACATATTCTGTTCAGGTTACAAAAGAAAATGAGATCCTTTGAGCTGGAGTTCACACTACAATTTGACTTGCAAATGTGTAATATATCTGATAGGATAGGGTCTGCTGAGGCAGGGGGTCATCCTTCAATAATATGTCTGATACTGAGAAGAGGGATAAGGTGGACAGATGCTTCTATGCAACTATTTGCCTGTGCAGAGAATTTGGTAGTAAAGGATCCCACATAAACAGTCGGGTCATCAAGATGGAAGGAGTATTTGAATTTAGTCACGTTATCACTCAGTTTTAGAATACTAGCCTGGCATAATCTCTGAATATTTAGGTATTGGAAAATGCTTGCAGCTTTAATCCTAAAGCATAGTCACAGTGCAATTACAGATTTACATTCCCCACTCCTATAGAGAACATAAGTGCTAAAATAGGGGCTGAGGAGCAGATAGTAACCCTAAATGTATACAGAACTGCAGCATGTAATGGTGCAGATGCCACTTTCTTTCCTTTCCTTCATGCCAGTTTTAAAAGTGTTTTAATAATCTTAGAAATGTGGTGGCACACACTGATTTAGTGCTACTAAAAGATATTCAGTTTCTTCCTCCTCCTGGGCTTTTTGTCCTACTTACTGAGAAACGTTTCTTGTTGTGCATACAGCACAATGTTACAAACTGTTGGAATGCACTGAAAAATATCTTCTGAAGCATATTAAACTCATTATAGTTAGAAAGTCATGTTTTTAATCCCACACAAAAGCAGATGCATATGTTAATAACTTGAACAATAAATTTGAAAACAAGCGTTTTCTCAGAAAAACGTTAATAATGTGATATAAGACTGAATCCAACATCATACCTGTGTACTAAACTGCTCAAAAATTCTGGATAAAGCAAAAAATAATGGAAGGACCAAGTGTCAAATTCAGGAACAATTTTTAAATATTACTGTAATTCACATAAAATGTTAATAGAACAATTAGTATTGCATCAACATGCATTTTCTAAACAAAAATAACTTAAATTGTAATGATTTTTTATTACTAACTGACTGCAGTTCTCAATTATTTACTAGAAAATTAAAAATGTTACAAGGGAGAAAACTGTGAAAAATATAAAGCAAAATCAAGGATGTCCTGCAAAATCAGAGACAGCTACTGAGTGGTATGCTGTTATTGACACGTTACGCGTCTTTTTAAGAATGGAAGTCTAAAAGTTCAAACAGACACATCAGTGATCAGGACTGATGTGACAGAATATAATGGTTCACATCTGGGCACCTTCATTGATCGGTTAGCTTCACAAAACAATGACACTGACTGCTATCACATTCCGAGTCTTGAACCTCCAAAAGACTGATAAAGTATAAAACTACCTGATGGAGAAGGTACTACTGTAGCATTAATAAATCAGAGATGAATACTTTATGTATAATTTATTCAGAAAAAAAAATACTTCTCTCTAGTGCTACAGCACTCAGGACCTTTCCTTTAAACTACATGGACTTTCTTCTTTTTGCTGATGCCATCTCATGATTTGTGGAATGGCATAGCAAGAAAAAGATTACAAAATAATTGGACAAGAGCATTGACCTCCTGTATAGACTGATGCAAGCTGCATTTCTTTGGTTATTTACTTAGTTGGTTAAATATAGCCATTCTTCACTTAAAAAATAGATAAATGTCTCCAGCTATAGCATCTGTCCCTACTCATGCACTGGCCATAGACCCTTGGTGACTGCCAAGAACCACCCCGATTATAATCCCCCCTTGCTGTCATGACAGTGATCTCTTCTGCCCTCATGAGACATCCATGCAATGGTATTATCTTCACTAATTCATTCATTTTTTCCAGCACTTGGACTATCCTGTCGAATGGAGGAGAACCACAGCCTATCCTGCTAGCTATTGAGCATAAAGCATGGGCCCAAAACTAGACAGGATATCAGGCCATAACTGAACATGTAAACACACACATATATATCTGTGTGTATATATATATATATATATATATATATATATATATATATATACACACACACACACACACACACACACACACACACACACGCCTCACACTGTTAAACAGACTTTGAAGGCTCTAATCTGTTCAGTCTTTTTCTAGTTTTTTGTGATCTAATCTGTTCAGTCTTTTTCTAGTTTTTTGTGATATTTGAGGAATCAGGAGTCCCTTGTAAAACTCCATGTTGAAACGAGGAAAACATGTGGGTACTACACAGAAAGCACCGCAGCTGGGAAATGAACCATTATACCTAGCACTTGTGGCAGCACTTATCTCTGAAGCACTGTACAGCCACAGTGTTTTCTTTAAAAAATAAAATGACTTTGTATAATTTACGGATTTCATAATTGCACTTTCTATGCTGTACACATATGATGAGTATACAGTATAGGATTATAGACACTTAAATGTAACATGCAATTAACAAATGTCAAAGAATAACTTAAGGATTAAGAATATATATGGATAAGTTATAACAGGATACAGCCATTAACTAATATACTCAATAATATAGTAGTTTGCATTTTTTCTTGAAAAAGACAGGAAAATTATATTCATTATTAAAAGCAAACAAAAGCAGTTGTGTGATTTGTCTTGTCAACCGTGCCTACTAGAAATTAAGATCAGTTCCTAGCTGCTTGAAAATCCTGAATATGATTGCTAAGCATTTACAGTATCAGTAGATGGGGGTTTTGCCACAGATTAATTTGCTTTATATAATATGTCAAAAATTGTAGCACCTTAAGGAAATGTTATACACAGTCTGGAGAAAGGGCTTGACTACAGGGGTCATGGATGCAACACTTCCCCAGGCCAAAATTTGTAACAAACTTGGCTGCTGTTAAATCATTAAAAGTTTCACTGAAAGTCACTTCAAACAGCAGCTTATCAAGTATGACAACCCTTACATAATTGCAAGAAAACATTCTGTTTTGACAAACACTGGTTGCATTTTGAAGACAGAGAAGAATACAATTGTCAAAGTCTGGCATTCATCATCTTCCCCACAGTAACAGTTTGCATAATTAATACTAACACAGCACAGATGGCACTGCTCTGCAGCTGATATAACAATAACAAAGTAATTACTAGTAATTAGTAGTAATTTCCAATTACAAGTGCCTTATGTTGGACAACAAGTCATGCTTAAGTGTCCCCTCCAATACTGCTGCTCCATACTACAGTTTAAAGTGTCATTACTGACTTTACAAAAGTGGCTCACATCTGCTACATATAATCACTACCAAGAAAATATTTTGTAACTAATAGTAAACCAATAAATTACGATCAAAAGCAATAATTCAAGTAAACTTTTATCATGCACTTTAAAAAATGGTCACAATGAAACTCCATCTCTGTTTCTCTCACACTTCTGAAGTACTTACCAGAAGCCTTGAGAATGTTCATTTGGTTGCATTTCAGCTTTTAAGCAAAAAGAACTTGGTACCAGTTACATCATACTCTCTCACTTTTATGAAATAAACATAATGTTTTAATAAATGTGTTAACGTGTTTTGTATAATTCTAAAGAAAATATCCTAGGATTAGTAGGGAACTGTATGTTAAAGGAGATAGATACATTTTTTACATTGATAGATATGAGAGACATAAACAGAAACAAAGTATGAAACAGTATTGTTTATAAATAATATTTACATTGCAAAATGTGAGTGATCAAAATTGTAGGCATCACTGGGTTATACTATTATTCTGCCAGCAGTCATGGTTGTTCTTTTATTTAAAGTGCTTTAGGAGTGCTTGAGATTAAGTTAGTGATATGGAAAGTGTTTGGGTGCTTCGGTGGGTTGAGGCTTACTTTATTTTCTTGAGCATTTATTAGCTGGAGAGTGCAAGCATAGTTGCCAGCTTTCAGAAGTGATCAGGAAGTTATTTGTGATTAATTAATTTGCTGTAAAAATTACCCCTAAAAGTTCCTGAGCACATAGTTACTTCATGGGGACCAGGTTTGCATAAAGAGAGGCTCCACTCTGTGAAATTAGAATAACCCCAGGATTCAATAGACTCCATATAGGAATAATGTTATTCCTACATGGAGTAAATGGTGTCCGTGTCCGCATCCCCCTCTCAGCAGCACACCATACATATTAATGAAGGGACGCTACTGAGATAGATCTGCCATGATCTGCAGACACTGAAAGCTGGAGTGTGAATGGGAAACAATGCAGGGGGAGGGGTGTGACAGGAACTGTAACACACCCCTTGCATTGTCAAAGTGCCGTATGGCACTTTTCGATGCTGTCAGTATCCGTGGACACTGAAAGCTGGAGTGTGAATGGGAAGCAATGCACTGGGTGTGTGACAGGAACTGTAACATACCCCCTGTATTCAGAGCCAGTGATAGCATTTTGGGGGCCCCCAGCAGATGTCAAGTTGGGGGCCCCTAGGCACTTCCAGTCTACATATCACCCTGTCACTGATAACCCTCCTAAGCAACCTTTTAGTTCATGCTGCAAACTTTTAGGAATAGTTAATCACAGACTGACCTGTAGCTGCAGTGCTCTTAATTACAGCAGGCCTATGTATCACACTATGTTGGCCCATCTCACAAATGGTCACTTAAAGTTAATGGCATTTAGTTTCACAAACGATACATTGCAGCAACTCTATGTACAGGTCTGGACTTTGTGAAATGGTGCCCTAGGCCTACTGTTTCAACACACACACAGACACACAGACACAGACACACAGACACACAGACACACACACACACACACACACACACACACACACACACACACACACACACAGACACACACACACACGGAGACACACACACACACACAGACACACACACACACACACACACACACACACACACACACACACACACACACACAGACACACACACAGACACACACACACACACACACACACACACACACACACACACACACACACACACACACACACACACACACACACACACACACACACACACACACACATGTCTTCCCCTGTTTTCCCCCCATCTTGGGCTCCCTATACAATGCACATTACTTTTTTCTTCCTTTTCTCACATTTTGCTTTACTCTTCAGCCTTTTTGAGAAGCCATAACTTCCTATATCCTCTGAAGTGCATTTTTTTTCTTTTTACACAGCCTTTTCATCCAATGACGGCTTGAACATAAATTTTGATTAAGGAAAGAAATTGTGTTGCTGTTCAGCTTTAATTTTCCTTGCATCCTTTTAACACACCTTTCCTGACCAAGTAAGCACAGTAATAACCATTTAGGAAATAATTGCGTCAAGCTAGAGACCCCAAAAGCATTGGGTTATGCATGTTCTGAAATACATTTAGAGCATTTTACCAACCAATGGTGGCCAAAACAAAATCATTAGTAAGAAAATCATTTCAGTCTTATTATTTTTTTTTCTTTCAATGAAGACATAAGTTGTATCAAAAGCCTAATGGTCAAAGATAACAAAACAGTAACTCACAATACACTAATTGTTGTTGTCTGGATGCACAAGTCTTATCTTAGAACTGCCTGCCTCCCTAATCCCCCCAAAAGACTGCCTATGCACCCCTCTGGTGTTAGACTGGGATGAAAGCAGAGGTTCAAATTTCTACAGTCATGTATTTCAAATGACTGCTGACATACATATACATAGGTGCTTCCTCGTTCCTCAAACCAAACTGTCAAAGGCAGCTACCTGCATACATGTCTGAACTGTGATTGTGAGGAAAGTGTAAAAAAACAATTACAGTAATGTATTCTACTTTGTTGCTCCTAGACAGTACACTGCCCCCGCACAAACTATAGTAACCTCAGGTCTGTGAGAAAAATAAAAGAAACAATGACCACACTGTCCTCAGCCCAAACACAAACTATAATGACCGCATGTGCACACATCTACGGTTTGACTGTGATGACAATTAAAGAAGTAATGAACACCCCCCCCAAACACACACAAATGCACACACATCTGAGCAGGGCTGGTTGTAGAATGGGTGCAGTTAAGAGCAGAGGCCATTATCAGCTTTACCCTAACAGGGTCATATCACACCCCTGTTCAGGTTAAGGAGCGTAATCAGAAAATTAATACATTTTTCCTCCTACTTTTCCCCAACCAGCAACAACTTTTGTGGGGCCCCCACAGTCAAGGATGATTAAGGGAGCCCCATATATACAGATATATAGTGTGGGGCCCCCATAATCTTATCTGGCACAGGAAAATAATTTTCTTGGGTGGCAAAAGCCAGGGTACCTTTTTGGCTGGGCTTGTATAGGCCCCAGGGACGATAGCCTAATACCTACCTATGAAACTATAAATGTCTGAATGTTCTTTGATATATTTTATTCATTACTTTTAAAATATAATTACTTATTAGCTACATTTTTTTTACTGATAACCCAAAAGAATAATGTCTGTATTCCAGCATTAGTGGGTGTGCGCACAGATAAAAATCACTGATATTTTTTATACACACACATGCACATGCATGTACAGACATAAGCATAAGCCATAGCAATACCAGTTTTGTACTTATTTCAGCAACTTGCAATACACTATACAACACTGGTACTAGCACAACATGATCAGTAACTGTGATTTAGCAGTTGTCAAACAGCAGCAGGGTACGCCACTTTTATTTACTTTCCCTGACTTTTCTCATAGTTTTGCTGTATCATTTATAAAAAGTTTGATTTGCTTGTAAATCATTCAGACTTACAGACTGTCAATAAAATCAGACATTAGACTTTTATACATATTGTCCAAAAAAATGAAAGCTAATGCAAAAGGTGTTATACTATTAACTTTTTAATTTAAAATCCAAAAAGAATAAAGCTAGTGCTTAGCCAAATCCCAGTTCAGCAAAGAAATAAATCAGCAAACCAAAAACGTCACTGGGAACTGCTGCTGTACAAATGCTGTAAAATGTTTATTAAAACACAAAACAAACCAAAAAGTATCAAAGTGAGCACTTTCGGGCTAGGCCCTTCTTCAGACAAAGTGCTTCTCACAAACATCACATTTTAAAATAAACATACACCAATCACTCTTCAGTAAAAAACCCCACCCTGTTTTGATTGTTAGCTGAAGCTAACAAGTCATCATTAAAACACATTGCCACTACTCTTACTTAATAAAAAGTACGCCTACTTTTAAGTGTTGGCTTCAGAGGCACCATATCATTCAGCCCAGGTTGAATATGGGCTGTTAAATCTAAAATCCACTTTGATTCTATGGTTTCTGTCTTTAAGCTAATATCACCCCTCTCTTATTAATGAATACATTGGCTATCACCCTAAATTTAAATCTATGTGTGGGATTATCCTTTACATGATTATATAGCGCATTGTGCTCATCACAGTTCCTAATTGATGAAATGTGCTGTAGTATCCTGACCTTAAGCATATTGTTGGTTTTACCAACATAATATCCTGAGCATGACGTGCAATCAGCCAAATACACCACATTAATGGTCCTACAGGTAGCTCTCCTTTAAAATAAAAACTCTTCCCTGTGGAAGGATGTACAAACACTGTCTCCCTATGAATATGTTCACAAGCCTTACAGCCCCCACATGGGACAGTACCCAGCGATCTAGGTAGGCATGTGACCTCATTGTTTCCCCTATCGTGACAGAGTATATCCTTCAGGTTCTTATTCCTCTTATAACTAAATTGTGGAAAGTCCCCTACTATATCACTCAAGTTTCTGTCACTAGTGATAATGTTCCAATTCCTCTTGATGATGTCACACACCCCTTTGACATTACTGCCATATGTTAGTGTTATCCTAGGTATAGTTTCCTTCTTCCTACCTTTAATCCGGTGACCATTGTGATTACTATAATTACTTCCTAGGCTCGTCGTAACATCAAGCCATGGTCTATATTTACCTTGCCTGTTTGCAGTACCTCTTGCTACTGCTGTTTCCACTAGCTCACATCTATACCCTCTTTCTTGGAAACATTCTTTCAAGTCATCTATCTCTCTCTCAAAATGTTCATCATGTCGACTGATCCTAGAGATCCTGCCAACCTGCCCCTCCACTATGTTGGAAAAGGTATATCTAGGGTGCATGCTGTCAAATGAGAGCAAAGAATTCTTCCAACTCTCTTTTCGATATAATCTGGAACTAAAGCCTACGGGTGTAAGTTCTACTGTGACATTCAAGAAGTCCAGAGCCTCACATGAGCTCTTGATATCAAACTTCAAGAAGGATGTGGTAGAGTGTAAATATTCCATAAAAGTATTTAGCCTTTGTTCACCCCCCTTTCAGGCAATAAAGATATCGTCTACAAAATGTAGATAAACCCCTATATGTGGACTCCAATCTCTGTGGTTCAAAACATGTTTCTTTTCCCAGAAGGAGAGAACTAGGTTGGCGTGGAATTTGCACAGGGGTACCCATGGCTACCCCCTGTACTTGCCTAAACACTGATCCATTGCTCAAGAAGATGTTATTCTCCAAGACCAGTTTCAGTGACTCTTCTATGAGAAAAAGTTCTTTCTCTACAACACCCACATCCTTCAGAATCCCTACACAGGCTGCTATGCCATACTCATTGCCTATTACTGTGAACAAACTATTTACATCTAGGCTTACCAACATAGTGCCCTCCTGGCTACCTTCCCTATTCATTTCACCCAAAACTCTAAGGAAATGTGCAGTGTCCTTCAGAACATTGTTCATACGATCTACGTAAGGTCTAAGTGTGCACTCCAACCATATTGACAAATGCTCCGTGACCCACCCCCTTCCCGAAACTATGGGTCTAAGGGGTGGGTCTGTCAATGCTTTGTGCACCTTGGGTAGGGCCTTGAACACAGGAATGACTGGTTTATCCACATGAAAGAATTCCATGAGGTCTTGAGTGATATACATGTTAGTATACAACCATTTAATCCGTCCATGTACCTTACTAATAATGTTCCTGACCTCTACTGGATTCAATAAATGATATACATCTTTGTCTGCCAACAATCCAGATAATTTCATGTTATACCAGTCAGTGTCAAGGACCACTACAGCCCCTCCTTTATCTGCCATCTTTATTGTTAAGTCTTTGTTCTTACTAAGATTCTGTAGGGCCCGTCTTTGCTCAGGGTTCAGATTGTAAAAACGATCTTTTCCTTTTTCTTGCATAAACAAAAACAGGTCATTTTCACATTTATTAATGAATAAACTAAGTGCGGGTGAAAAAGGTGGAACATAACTACTAGGCTGACGTAGGCCCACACTAGGACCCTGTGTCCCTCCATAGATTTTGTTCAGCATAACCCTCCGACAATACAACATCAAATCCAATACTACATCGCTATATATACAAGCTTTGCTTGGTACAAACATCATCCCTTTGTTTAAAACATAAATTTCAGCTTCACTCAGTACATATTTAGATAAATTAAATACAATATCATAAACAGAATTACTTGCAGTCAATTCAAAGTTCTCCTCTTGTTCACTGAGTCCCTGTCGTCGCTCCACGACCGCTTCCATGGACCCTTCTTCCTCACATTCGTAGGCAGCATGCCCAAAAAATAATTCTGTCCTGGAGCCATTTTCGGACGCGCTCCCAAACCTTCTGAACTGGATGGTAAGTCCAAGGAGCCAATGGCTTCATCTGTGACATTCTGTAGGTTTACCGAAGGGACTCCTGCCCCTGTTCTTGTTGTTATCCCTTCCTCAATAGGGCTTCCCTTGTCACACCCAGCGTCTACTGTCTCCTCAAGCCTAGATGGTTCTGTGCTCTTATTTCCTAAAACACTGGCACTAACCAGCGTCGATTGTTGTGCTGAGCTCAGGATCCCTGCAACGCCATCAACAACTGTGGTGTCTTCTCTAGCCACAGGCCGCTCATCTGATGCAACGTCAACTGGGACTGTTGTTATTAGACGTGTCTCCCTGTTCGACGTCAACCGTCTGCATCGTTCTCCTGTTGTTGTAGATACTCCACTGGGTCTCTGTGCCCTCCAAGTAGCGTTCGAAGCCCGAGGGGTATTCTTCGGCCACACGAAGATATTGCCCCTCGAGAAATCTTCATAATCCCTTTTCAGCTTTCCCATCTTCATAGTTTTTAGTTTCTCATCATTGTCCATGAGCCCTCGATGTAGCTGTTCCAGCCGAGATTCATGATACGGCTCACGGAACTCTTTGGACAATTTCTGCCTTATGTTAAACACCTCCCGTTTCAGTTCCTCAGTCTCTGGTAGGAAAAAAGTCAAAAGTAATTCTATGTATTGAAAACTTGTGTTTAAATTAATAGCCTGCCATTTTGCTAATAGCTCTGGGTACCTGTCCCCTTGAGTAGGCATGCACAATATGCGCATACCTCTCGGGACAATACCATAATCCAGGCAAGCCTCCAAATGGTAGGCTTGCCATTGTAGTCGTTGCAATCTCATGGCCTTAAAGTTCAAATCTTGAACTAGGTCCTCAAAAGTTCTATCCATCGCTAATGGTTTTGAGACCTCCTCCATCCTGTTCCTCAAAACAGAAAAACCCAAATTCAAAAGGGGGTTCTTCTGCGTTGTCAGTTTATCAGTACACCAAGTTCCAGATAGAGGCTCACCGCTGCCTGTTTCCATAATAGTTCTTGAGCCATTTGCTGTTATATCTCCTTCAGCAGCATGCATAGCACAATAAGCCAAATGTGATCAAATCCAAAAAGAATAAAGCTAGTGCTTAGCCAAATCCCAGTTCAGCAAAGAAATAAATCAGCAAACCAAAAACGTCACTGGGAACTGCTGCTGTACAAATGCTGTAAAATGTTTATTAAAACACAAAACAAACCAAAAAGTATCAAAGTGAGCGCTTTCAGGCTAGGCCCTTCTTCAGACAAAGTGCTTCTCACAAACATCACATTTTAAAATAAACATACACCAATCATTCTTCAGTAAAAAACCCCACCCTGTTTTGATTGTTAGCTGAAACTAACAAGTCATCATTAAAAACACATTGCCACTACTCTTACTTAATAAAAAGTACTCCTACTTTTAAGTGTTGGCTTCAGTGTTTAGGCAAGATCAGGGGGTAGCCATGGGTACCCCCTGTGCAAATTCCTACGCCAACCTAGTTCTCTCCTTCTGGGAAAAGAAACATGTTTTAAACCACAGAGATTGGAGTCCACATATAGGGGTTTATCTACGTTTTGTAGACGATATCTTTATTGCCTGGAAGGGGGGTGAACAAAGGCTAAATACTTTTATGGAATATTTACACTCTACCACAACCTTCTTGAAGTTTGATATCAAGAGCTCATGTGAGGCTCTGGACTTCTTGGATGTCACAGTAGAACTTACACCCGTAGGCTTTAGTTCCAGATTATATCAAAAAGAGAGTTGGAAGAATTCTTTGCTCTCATTTGACAGCATGCACCCTAGATATACCTTTTCCAACATAGTGGAGGGGCAGGTTGGCAGGATCTCTAGGATCAGTCGACATGATGAACATTTTGAGAGAGAGATAGATGACTTGAAAGAATGTTTCCAAGAAAGAGGGTATAGATGTGAGCTAGTGGAAACAGCAGTAGCAAGAGGTACTGCGAACAGGCAAGGTAAATATAGACCATGGCTTGATGTTACGACGAGCCTAGGAAGTAATTATAGTAATCACAATGGTCACCGGATTAAAGGTAGGAAGAAGGAAACTATACCTAGGATAACACTAACATATGGCAGTAATGTCAAAGGGGTGTGTGACATCATTAAGAGGAATTGGAACATTATCACTAGTGACAGAAACTTGAGTGATATAGTAGGGGACTTTTCACAATTTAGTTATAAGAGGAATAAGAACCTGAAGGATATACTCTGTCACAATAGGGGAAACAATGAGGTCACATGCCTACCTAGATCGCTGGGTACTGTCCCATGTGGGTGCTATAAGGCTTGTGAACATATTCAAGGGAGACAGTGTTTGTACATCCTTCCACAGGGAAGAGTTTTTATTTTAAAGGGAGAGCTACCTGTAGGACCATTAATGTGGTGTATTTGGCTGATTGCACGTCATGCTCAGGATATTATGTTGGTAAAACCAACAATATGCTTAAGGTCAGGATACTACAGCACATTTCGTCAATTAGGAACTGTGATGAGCACAATGCGCTATATAATCATGTAAAGGATAATCCCACACATAGATTTAAATTTAGGGTGATAGCCAATGTATTCATTAATAAGAGAGGGGGTGATATTAGGTTAAAGACAGAAACCATAGAATCAAAGTGGATTTTAGATTTAACAGCCCATATTCAACCTGGGCTGAATGATATGGTGCCTCTGAAGCCAACACTTAAAAGTAGGCGTACTTTTTATTAAGTAAGAGTAGTGGCAATGTGTTTTAATGATGACTTGTTAGTTTCAGCTAACAATCAAAACAGGGTGGGGTTTTTTACTGAAGAGTGATTGGTGTATGTTTATTTTAAAATGTGATGTTTGTGAGAAGCACTTTGTCTGAAGAAGGGCCTAGCCTGAAAGCTCACTTTGATATTTTGGTTTGTTTTGTGTTTTAATAAACATTTTACAGCATTTGTACAGCAGCAGTTCCCAGTGACGTTTTTGGTTTGCTGAACTTTTTAATTTAATTAGAGGAATATTTAGAACTTGTTCATGATTTTGAGCCTTTACTCTGCTATTATAGACATTGCACTGAATTTTTCTGCAAATAAGTTGAATGTTTTAGTAGCTGGTGTTCTGTCAGTGTTTATAAAATTCTCTGAAAGAGAAAACCATCCCTTAAGATTAGAAGCATCAGCTTTTCTTAAAATCCAAGGTTTGCACTGAACTCAGTCACTCTGGACTGCTGATCTCTCTAGTGCTTACCTTGCTTATGTTCAGTATCAGCTTTATCCTAACAGGGTCATTTTACAGACCTGCTCACAGTAAAGAGCATAATCAGGAAATTACTGCATTTGTTTTCTCCTCATTTTTCTCCAACCAGCAGCAATTTCTGTGGGCCCTCACACACAGTCAAGGATGATTAAGGGGGCCCCTTTGCACCCACGGGTATTGCAAATACCTAAAGTTGGCTATGTTGTTAGTTTTAGGGGACTGAATGTCCACCAACAGGAGTTTAAATAAGCCAGGGGTAATATGTCAGGGGTAAAATATTTACTGGAATTGTGAAGCCTGTTGCTTGACACAAACACTGTTACTATAACCAAAGATATCTTTCAATTTTAAAGGCGATATAAATACAAGTTATTACCCATCTGGTTTACTAAGTACACAAAATTGGCTGTACTAGCTTTTGTTGGTTTGACAGACATGTTACAAAATCTCAAGGTAAGACAACCTGCTGTGGTTGGGGGCCCCCTAGAAACAGGGGGCCCCCAGCGACCGCAGGGTTTGCTGGTGCCTAAAGCCGGCTATGCTTGTGTTGTTAAAGTGCTGTACAGCACTTTACAGTACAATTGTATCCTCAGACACACAGCCATATCTGTCAACCTCTTAGTGCCAAAACTTTGGACAAAGGCCAACAAAATGGGGGGACAAAGGTCCAAAATAGGGACATATTTTAAGTACAGCTCTTATAAACTTAGAAAGTTGATAGAATAAAAGGGTTTGTTTTAACATACATTTTTCTGAAGGATTAGAAGTCTGAAACTCAAATGTATCCCATTATTTAGTGACTTAATTCCAGAGATCATCCCTTTGATTTGTAGAAAACCACAAATTTTATGAGGAACAAAACAAAAATATGAGCCAAACATCTGACAGTCTGCGAAAATTTGGACAGTTGAGAGGTATGCACACACCTCAACCTCTTCCACCAAGAAATCTGGAAAAAGCCATGAAATAAAAGTGAGACAAAGGTCCCAAAAATAGGGCAAATTAAAAAAAAATATTGCCCATACAAACTTAGAAAGTTGATAGAATGACATATATGAATCAGCATTAGTATTATTATATGCAATTAAAGTGGTTGTTTTATTTTTTTTCCATAATAAGTGAAGTTTCAGCGTATTTGAGCGGGTTTGCTCGTAGCGGCACTTTGCTCAGCATTGCTTAAACATCTTATAGGAACTAAATACAAATGTATAACTAAAATCCTCAATGGCAAGATAGCATAGTGTTTAGAGTTCCGGATTTGCATGCTGTAGTTCACAGCTCAGGTACCAAGATAAACCCTTCATTTTTACATGGGAAAGCATTGTTATTTTTTTAAATGATGTAGTAATTAATATTTGTTAACCAGGGTAGTGTGGCTGGTCCAAGATTGAAGTGTCAGTGGATATAATATGTGAAATCACCCATGTAAACACAAGTGTCCCATACAGTAGAGTCACACACCAAGGTAATGTAATGAAAGCACATAGGGGGAGGTCATGTGAAGTATATTATATACCCCTAATAATATGTCAGTAATGATTAATTAACATTCAATTCTGAAATATTTTGCCCCTTTAAGCACTGCTCAACTCAGCTTAGTGGGTTTGCACACCACTGAGCTCTGCTCAGCATTTTCAAAAATGGTCCAGTGACGGCAAAGGGCAGGAATATGGCCTTATTTAAACCACACAGGTGGGAATACAACCAGAACCTGTTGTAGTTTGATCTCTGCAGGAACTATGTCTGGCCTTGGAGACAGAGCCCGCTTTCAGGTGCAGCACTGGGGCATCTTGGATTCCAGGGTCATGGCTGGGCTCCTTGTGTTAAAGACCATGACCATAGACTGCTGCAGGCCAGTACCAGGGCTCACAGTGCAAAGCGGAGGCCTGGGACCATCTGGAATATGATCATACCAGTGCTACTGGAATCCCCTGAACTGGTGAGCAGGTACAGCATCATTATGCTGACCTAAAGTGTAGGAAGGGGATGCTCCTGGCCCAATGGATCCAAGAAGCTTGAGATGGGGATGCCCCAGTAGTAAGTATCGTACCCATATCAATACCAAATTCTAGCCTGAGTATGTAATAGACATGTATGCTTAATGTTTTTTCCCCCTACAGCTGCAGAGGAGAGAGATAGCAATCTTGAGGCCCATGCTGACAGACCGGCGAGGCTGCAATGAGAGTCTGGTGAGTATAGATTTATCTTGCAGTATATAGTGTAATAAATAAGGAGTACATTGTTTACAGCCAGTAGGTATAGTGTGTTCCGAGTGTACTGAATAAATACAAATTTGTCACACCAATAATGATCTGCAGGATATGCAGTAGTACTGAATGTAGAATATCAACTTTAAGAAAGCACCGTGCCATACTATTCAAATAAAGATTTTACCACAAACTGTTGTGTTTCATCTGGTTTGTTGTTGAAGAAATAGAATGTGTAAAACAAGATATAAATGAAATATGAAATATGTGCTGCACTAACATCTGAACCTTAATTAGTAATGTGTAATGGGTTACAGTGTGTCCCATGCAGCATTGCCTTGTGTTAACCTTTGCATTTCAGATCGATGTAGTCCTGAATGTGGGTATGCTGATGCAGGCAAGTATGAGAGCGTAATAGGTGGGGACTGCAAATATATAATGTCCAAATGTATACAGGTCAGGTATGCAACCCAGCACTCTGCTATACTCTGTACAGATCACACATATTCACATCCTACTAGGGGTTAAATGTGTACACCTGCTTTCAAAGGATTAATACACAGTACAATAACTATCTGTCAGGCATGTATGTTCAACTGTCACTATAGTCTTTGGTGACACTCCACTTAGATTACAAGGTCAGACTGTCTAACAAGTGAGTATTAGGCAGAAATCAAGTCAAGCAACAGACAGTGGTTCTCTAGTAGCTCAGTGTGTTCAGAAACAGATATGTTTTTCATTTTTGCACACACAGACCATGGTGTGCATCCAAGGAGTGGAACTAAGATGTGTGAATATTTACAGACAAGTAATCCTGAATATAAATAAATAAAAACTAAATAAATAAAATAAAAATAAATATGCGTAGAAATAGGTAGTGTTAACAGATATTTTCTCCACAGGTTTTACAGGTAAAGAAATGATTGTAGTAGCTGTATGATGGGTATACTAATAAACTTTGTGTCCAAATGTTCCAGTTGCCAACCCCATGCCTGCAAAAAACAGCAGGATAGGTACATACACCATGCACTCTTCCCGATACATGTCTCTCAAGTGTCACACTGCCACGGCTAGTGATCAGTGCTGCTAATAACCTTGGACACAGATATGAATCTAGTTGAAGTATGCCAGTAGCACACTCACACATCAGTGCAGGCTACACCTTGTTAGTCATATATGTAACTCTGACATGTGCAAGTCCCCTCCAGTCATATTCCCAGAGTACTCACACTTTGCCCCATACCCTTCCAGCTTGACAGTTAAACAGGTATGTATGTGCTACAGAAGCTATGGGCCACAAGTAGATGTAAAGTGAGGGCAGACCTGTAGAGTATTGAGCAGTACTGTTGTGAAAAACATAAGCCTATACAGTTAATGGACTTTTTTCTATCCCCCCACCCCTTATCTGCATCAATAATTATTATCCACTTAGTACGGGTATGTTGTTCTCAAAATCTAATGTTGGGACTTGTGTTCTATTATTGTTCATATATTTAATCATTTACATATTAACATACCTTGTTCAAGTACCATTGCTGGTGGCCTGTTGCCACACATTTGACTGGCATGCTGTTAAAATTTGGACTGTTATTCCATATTTGCATGTGTTCTGTTTGCTATGCAATTGTGTGAATTCCACTGTTCTGGGTTAACTGGAACACCCATGCATGCTGTTATAACTAATTTGAAAATGTTTTGCCAATGACTAACCAATACATTTTGTAAATCCTCAACACCATAGTACGTTCGGGAGGGCCGATCCCAGCAGATTCAGCTTTCCACCTCATCTGGTCAAGGTACCGGGCCCAAAAACATCTGTGACCCAACCCAGAACTGCCCCCTCTGCTGGTCCTGCACCACCCTCGGGTGCAACCACCTCAGTGGATGGGGCCCATCCCCCCTGGGCTCAGGCGCAGAGAGGAACTGGTCACCCACAAGAAGTTCTGGGGTATGGTGCACAGCGTCTTCCACTCAGAGTTGGATGGACCATGGATGGCTGAGCCAGATCGAGGGCAGACTGATGCACCTCGAGGGGCAGCCTGCTTCTGTTGTCCAGCCCCCAGCACAGCCAGCTTTGGGGCTGTGAAGGTGCAGTGGTGACTGCCCCTGGGTGGGGATCTCAGTCCCACTGTATCCATTTGGGGGCTCATGGGCCTCTGATTCCCAACCACGCTCCCTGTCCAAGGTGTTTACCCCCCTCATGTGTCATATACCATCCCTGTCTGCTGTCTAGTCTGTCTTGTCTGTCTGCAAATGCAACCTATCCTACCCAACCTACCTCCCCAAACATACCTACAGCCCTTCCCCAACATCCTACTCTCACCTTAAAAAAAAGGGGGGGGCATCTGTCCCACAAAAAAATCATTGCCCCAGACATAGCTCTACATTTCGCCCCCATGTACAGTGACGTAAATCAATCTACCCTCAAATTACTCTTCAAATGTATGTTGCCAAAACCCCTCCCTTTGAAGTGTGAGGCTATAAATTCCAAATTTCCTACATCATTCACAGCTGTTGCTGCAGAAGAAATGTAGAGCTATAGTCTTTTCCTACACCCATCATGCATATCCCTAGCTGTTTTTCCTAATGTTTTACCCCCTACTTCCCCCAGTTCACTACGTTCCTATCACCCTTTTTTCTTTTCTTTTTTTGAAATTAGCATGGGTTTAAGCAGGAATAAGCAGCACTATGTGAAGCAAAGCAGGACTAAGCACCTTTGGCATCAGTTAGTGTCACACAAACCCCACAAGCTGCTTAAAACTGCTTTAATCACTTTATCTCATTCAGCCACTGTTTTGCCTAGCAACAAAATAATGAGACTTGCCAAGTCTCAAACCCAGAACCCTGTGCACTGCAGTCAAAGCAGCTACCATTACACCACATGAGCTGTGAAAATTATTACTGCTTCAGTAAATATATCATGCTTTATGGTCATATAACATTAAGGAATCAACTATGCAGAATTAGAAAAGCTTGCATAGTTGTGTGTGTGTGTGTGTGTGTGTGTGTGTGTGTGTGTGTGTGTGTGTGTGTGTGTGTGTGTGTGTGTGTGTGTGTGTGTGTGTGTGTGCCTCTATATATATATACATATATATGTAAAGTGGGAGGACAAAGGCCTATAAATAGGGACATATTTTAAATATGGATTTCATAAGCTTAGAAAGTTGCTAGAGTAACACAGTTTGTTTTAACATATATTTTCTGAAAGATTTCTAGTCTGAAACACAAATGCTTGTCATTATTTAGTGACTTCAGTTCTCACATCATCCCACTGATTTGTCAGAAATCCACAACATTTATGAGGAACAGACTAAAAATATGAGCCAAACATCTGGACATTCTATGAAAATCTGGACAGTTGAGAGGTATGAGTGCAGTCATGTAACTTTAGAGAAATAACGCTGAGAGCTGCCAGCCATTTCAACCAGCACCTTCTGAACAGTCAGACCAACATAACACTACACCAAATCAGCTCTGGGGAACTGCTCATGCATTTGCAAATATAACATGCACTATAGAGATGTAATTGTATGGAAAAACAGACATTGGTGAAAAATTGTCTACTCACAACCGTTTGCACTACAAACCAACATACCAGTAAGCCAACTGACTTCTAGAGTATAACGACTGTTTGAACAAACATATCCTGATTGCCAGTCACACAGTACTCCTATATATACTGCCCCACATCACAGTGTACTTGGAATCCTGAAATTTTAAGGAATATGTCTCAGTCTGCCCCTACAGACATATACAGCTGATAGACTACCAGCAAATGTACCACCATGCACAGTCAGATAGAAAAGGATCTATGACACTCACATCTGCCCCTCTCCCTACTCAGCCCAACAAACATTTACACACTACACTGCTACACAATCTTGGAAGTCTGTTAACAATGGCCAGACATATATAACTCTCAACTGTACAGATTTCCACAGAATGTCCAGGGTTTGGGCCCATATTTATGGCCTCTTCCTCATAGCATATCTGGGATTCTGCTAAATTACTGGGATGACATCAGAAATGAAGTCACTAAATAATGATATACCATACCTCTGAACCTTTTAGTTCAAGACATCTAGACTAAGCCTGGCATACTTGGGGGATAGAGGCCCAAAAATAGGGACATATTTTAAATACTGGTGTTATAAACTGAAAAAGTAGTTAGAGTGACATGGTTTGTTTAATATAAATTTTCTGAAGGATATGAAGTCTGAAACACAAATGAATGTCATTATTTAGTGTCTTTAGTCCTCAGATCATCCTAGTGATTTGCCAAAAACAACAACTGTATGAGGAACAGACCAAACATATGAGGCAAACCTCTGGACATTTTGCAAAAATCTGGACAGTTGAGAGGTATGCTGTACACATATCAGTGTCAGACTTCAATTCACTCAGAAAATGCGTGTCTAGACAAACCCTGTTAATTTAGCAAGTTTCTAACTGTATAACAGCAATACTTACAATCTGTCCCTACTTCTGGAACATTGTCCCTCATTTTGTCGGGCTTTCTCCATATTTCTTGTGCTAAGAGGTTGACAGGTATGCAGACACAGCATGCAAAACTGTGGACATAGCACATCAATCCAAACAGTGGACAGTATTTCCACCTACTCTCTGTGATGCTGTAGCTCCGATACCACCATAATATCCATCTCACAGGCAAGGAAAAGGGGCAAGGCCCTCATAAAGGACTTAATTATATCATTGTGTTGCCATGCCACTGGCTAATGGAAAGAAACACAGCTGTTCTGGACGCAATTAGCAAGTTAGAGACACCAACTGGTGCACAGGCCATCACCTGCGCATGAGCACTACTTACAAAAGGCAAGCTGCTGCCTATGCAAAACAGGTCTGAACCTTTCTATGCAAAGACAGACTGTGACTACAGAAAGCTACACTTCTGGATTACTCTGAGAAAACACTACAACACTATAACACGTATGTCAAACAATTAAACATAATGGAATGCAGAAGGGGGATGGAATAATGGGAAGTAGGAAGTTAATAGATCTCAAGAAGACTTGCTGGACTGACATGTTGCTGTCCAACACCTACAGCCATCCCTGCTGGCTCTGTCTGCAGTGACGCAGATCATAGCTCTAGCCCTTGAGTCACCCCAGCAAAGGACACCTCAGATATGACTACTACTGGAGTGTCTGTTGTACAATGCTGATTGTGACACTGCCAAGCCAACTACCTGGGATGTTGTAAATATTTATAGGTTCATAGGTAGGTACTAGGCTATCGGCCCAAAGGCCTACATAAGCCTAGCTAGCAAGGTACCATAACTTATGTCACCCAAGAAAGTTATTTTCCTGTGCCACTGTCTAGCAGAGACACAGAAGTGATCCCCGGGGTGTATTTCCTATTTCCCATCCACTCATCAAGATTCTTCTTGAAGAGTGCTAATGAAGAACTTTGCTTGACATAGATAGGTAGCTTGTTCCAGAGTATAGGAAGTCTCTGGGACAGGAATCTATCCCTCCAGCATGTCCTGTTTATTGTGGTGACAAGGTTTAGGTCCCTAGAGCGTGTAGCTCGGAGGGATTGGGATTTCTTTAGGTGTAGCATGTCCAACAGCTCTGAGTTTGACATAGCTTTATATGTTAGGCAGAGATCAACTCAGAGTAGGCGATATGATACAGAGTAAAGCTGGAGTTTTTTGAGGCGGTCAGTGTAGGGCATTTGTTTGAGGCCAGTAATCCTCTTTGTGAGGTACTTCTGTGGCCTTTCCAGCTGCTGCAGATGTCTTGTGAGGTACATTCCAAAAGGGGCATTGTACTCTATAATTGGTCTAATGAGTGATGAGTAGAGGGGAACAATGACCTCTTTTTTCCTGGATGAAAACCCTTTTATGATGAGGTGGGCCATGTAGAAGGACTTCCTGACTACTGTGGCGATGTGACTATCAAAGGAGAGACTACTGTCCACCTGGGTCCCAAGGTCTCTTATCACGCATTCGGTGTTAAGTAGATTGCTGCCTATGTGGTAGTTCATGCATACAGTGTTTTTACCAAAGGGGATGACACTGCACTTTTTGGCACTGAACTTGAGGCCATGGCTCTGACACCAGGCATCTGTCTCAGTGAGGCCCTTCTGTAGGATGTCCACATTATTTGGGGACTTGACTATGGCTCCTAGTTTGCAGTCATCTGCAAACTTCATTAGCCAGAGGCCTTCTGTGTTAGCCTGTACGTCAGAGAAGTAGATACCAAACAGGAGAGGTCCCAGGACGGAACCCTGTGGTACTCCACTTGTCACTGCTTTGAGGTCAGATTTAGAGTCTGCAACTTTTATAGTGTGGGTTCTGTCAGTGAGCCAGTTGGCAACCCATCCTGTGATGTAGGGATTTATACCTAGTTTAGTGAGTTTAGCTATAATTCTAGAATGGGGGATGGTGTCGATGACCTATATAGGGTATATGCATAGTAAACAACTGGCACAGAAGTGTGTGTTGAACTGTATGTTATATACTGAGTTCATACCTTTCAGCTCTCCAGAGTTTTGCAGACTGACTATGTTTGTCTCCTATTTGTAGTAATTTTCTGTGTTTTGTGTGGCAAATCACTGGCAAATCAGTAAAGACTGAAGTCATAACATAACAGCATACATATGAATGTTAGATGTCATATCCTTCAGCGTATTCCTGTAAATGCAAAACCTACTTTGTTATCAACTTTCTAAGTGTGTTACAGCAATATTTATAAAGTGTCACTATTTTGGGGGCTCTGCCCCCCATTTATGTGTGCCTTTGTCCAGATGTCTTGATCTAACAGGTTGAGAGGTATGACTAAGCTGCAAGAGCGTAATCACAGTGTACCATACTGACAAAGAACAGAAATGTATATCATGTATTATCTGTGCACATGTATATATTAATAGTGGTAGCTGGAAGCCTCAAACATACAGACATGAGTTGCAAAATGTCAGTTAAATATGCTGTACTTGTTTTACAAATGTGTAATCTTGGTTTCAGTGCATCAAACAGACATAAATGTCTACAGCTACAGGTTGTTGTATTGCCTTGAAACTGGAATAATTACTAGGTTGAAACTGGGAAAGTGTTTAACTGTGTTATAACTATGTGTCCAAGCCTTCACCAAACATCTATATGAGCACCTACATAGCTGTATGGACTCAGCAATACCTGACTGGACAAAATCATCTCCCTTAAGGTAGAGTAAACCTCTGTGGTGGATAGCAGCAATACACAAACTCCACAATGGGTGAAAATATTGGCTGTACATGGCCAAGAAGGAGCAGGTGCCAAATTGGAAACAATCTCACCTTTGTCTGAACAAACAAATAAGGTCACAGGTGTATTACTCTAAGGCTAACTTTGAGTACAAATTGGACACATCCACCAAGGTCAATCACAAGGCCTTCTTTACATATGTCTGTAATCTCAGAGGAAACACCCACATCTGCTCTGTACTAGTGGTCAATAACATCACATACACATACACCATAGATATAGCCAACCTGGTGCAGACAGATTAAGTGAAAACCTCAACCCCCCCCAATCCCCCATCAGTAAAGGAGGACATGCACAGCACCTGCCCTCCTCCCCTCATCATCAGGGAGCAGGTCCGTAATGCCCTCTCAAAAGCAACAAATTGAAGTCTCCATGGGACAAGATAACATCCCTGGCTGCATCTTACATGAACTCAGGCATCATCTCTCAGCCCCATTACACACTGCAGTCAACCAAAGCCTGAGCACCAGTGTTATCCCATCTGCATGGAGGACAGCCACTGCCACCCCTCTACACAAAGGTGGAGCATACACTGACCCAGCCAGCCATATGCATATCAGCCTAACTAGCCTGATCTGCAAGACCATGGAAGGCATTATCAAGGACCTTATAAACAGGGACATTGGCAACCTCAAAATACTTGAGCCCAGGGACAGAGCCTAGATGGCCAACTGATAGCAGCATCTTTTTAGAGCTCAAAAAAATATATTAGAATGCAGGAAAAAATCAAGTTTATCAAATAGAAATAGAAATATCTTATTAAGGAGCTTCTAAACTACAAACTCACCAAATTTGAAGAAATTCTGCCGAGATTTTCCTGTCAAAATAATGAGCAGCT
The DNA here is from genome assembly GCF_019279795.1 of Protopterus annectens. Classification (NCBI taxonomy): domain Eukaryota; kingdom Metazoa; phylum Chordata; order Ceratodontiformes; family Protopteridae; genus Protopterus; species Protopterus annectens. Next base: position 410,539,830 of record NC_056739.1, read on the forward strand.
CAAAGAACTCTCACTCTGAAACTACTCCGAAGAAGGAAATTCAACTGATGTCATCCATACTACATGAACTATCTTTGAAAATGGATAGATTTACAGACAATCTAGAAAACCTTAAAGAAAACTGTCAAAAACAAAATGATGTCCGCAAAGAAATATTATAACAAATTAAAATATTAGATATGGAAATTTCACTAAGTGACATAGACGAGAAACTTAAAGAAGAAGAAAACCAGACTGAATTCCTACTACAACAGAACACCTGGTTAGTCAACAAAATAGATGACCTGGAGAACAGGGAAAGGAGAACAAATATGAGAATTTTTGGTCTCCCAGAGAAAACTGAAGGTGAGGACATCATTTCATTTTTAAACTCTTGCCTACCTGAAGTACTAGACCTAAAAGAGGGATTATTAAATGGTATAGAGAGAGCACAGAGCCATAGGAAAAAACAATACCCTCTTCACCTAAAGCATCTCCAAGATCAATTGTGGTAAAATTCCTGTCATATCTGGACAAAGAACTTACACTAAAATCAGCTTGGAGAAAAAGTCCCTTAACATATAAACAAAATCAAATAAGATTTTATAATGACTACTCTGCAAGAGTACTAGAACTAAGGAAAAAAACTGGCTACTCGTGAAACTTCTTAAACAAAATAAAATAAAAGCACAACTTGTCTAGCCTGCAAAAATCTGATTTTTTTTACTCAAATGACATGAGGGCTTTCAACAACTTTGAAAAAGTATCTTCCTTCATCAAAACCAACAATATAATTACAATTCCAGATGAAATGGATTGGTCAGCAACTACCACTTTGAAAAGATACCCTGAAAAAAACACTTGGTCTGATGTGAGGATGAAGAAACTAAGAACTGAACATAAAACCACAGAAACCTTCAAAACTCTCAAAGATTCAACTAAGATATAACCACCATATTCAAGCAAACAAAAAGTATGTACTTTCAATTTATTTTTCCTTTGTCTACATTTTACAAATTTCTTTCCACTTGTTTCTATATATGAATATTCAATATAGGACAACTTTACCAATGTTAAATGAAAAGAGGCCATGCTATTATAAATGAAATGTTAGTTAAAATAACAATAAACTAGTGATAAGTAGCCTACATAAATCAATAACTACTATAATGTATACTATCACACAATATGCAAAAGACATTTGTAATTGACTGCATTCTCATAGTAACTCTAGTTGTATAGTGTGTCTGATTTGAGCAGAGTACAATAATGAAGAATAGGTTCCTTCAAATATAACTTTGCTTAGGAGTAATGACTTACTATACAAGTTTTGAGGTAGAAAACACTAATGGCATCTTCGCTGAAAAAGAAACGTTCGGTTAAACACTGAAGAGTTTGGAGAAGCCATACATTGACAATTTTTTGACTGTGAACATTCGCGAGCTTACGCGAACGCTATCTCGCTTCACAAACAAAAATAAAAACATAAATAATGCTTCTCATTGACATTCACACAAAGTAACCTAAGACAGCGCACACAGCATATAATGATGTGCAGAATTCACTTAGAAATGAAAACGAGAGCTATAATTAACTTTACGTACTAATTTGAACAAACTTGACATTTAAAAAGCTGTTGAATGAGCAATACAATTGAAATACAAGTTGAGACAAAACTGCACCTGTGTAATGCCTATTTAACTAATAAGGAGATAACAAACACGAAATTAGCTTGTTGGAGAAGCAAATGTGACTGCAGAAAACCGCATGAAATGCTTATTACGCACGCACATACTTTCTCTTTTTTTTTTCTCTTCCTCAATAAAAGAAGGGGTTCTTAAGGTGGTATATACCAGTTTTAAATACAAACAGGTATATAGATAGCTTTCCAGTACACAAACACCTCTACACATAAATAACTAAACACTCAAATTAGCAGTTCAGATGAGGAAACGCATTTTATTTTCATTCTACTGGAAGTAAATTGTAAACACACATCAATAATAAATACTGAAACTTATAAAAAAAAAGAAATCACAGAATAGAAACACACAGAGTGAAAAGCCAGCAGAGTCACTTTGCTTACGATGATGATAAATTAATTTAATGAATAAGAACAGTATAAGAAGAAAATAACTGTGTACTAGATCATATATCTAATATCAATCTAGCAGCAATAGTAATGAAAACTACCATGATTTTGAAAGCACTCATATCTTATCAGACATATTAAATAATGGGAAAAGGTGGAAAATATTTCTGTAAGCAAGAAGAATGTACTATATACATTAATGCTCAGTAGACTGAACTCAGAATAGTTGTCAGACTTTTATAAATGATTCAGGAATATCATACATATGATATAACAATAACATAATAAATGCTTAGTCAATGCATGGTTATAAATCTGAAGCTATAATAACAATTTAATGACAAGATACATAGCCCAAAATCAGAAGACAGACATAGACAAAAGAAATGCAGTGAGGATAGTACTGTTCAGATAATTGTAAGCAATATAGAATAATACAATTATTAAGCTGTTTAATTTTGACACTGAAGTAATAACTCATGACAATGGTATTATTCATACAACTGTCTTAATAATACAAATATATATTGAGTAAAAAATTCCAAAAATAAATACGAATTGTTATTGTTACCTATCACACTAGGTAAAAGGAGAAAAAGAAAAAAAATGAAAAAACATATCTTAATATGCATAATAGTTGTATTGATAAATATGGTTTATTACTGTACTATAAACAAAACCATACTTGATTACATATGTATTATAAACATAAAGTGAAATGTTTTATTATACTTGTAAACAAATGGCATTACTCTGTAGCAAAATTGATGTTTTATGCATAAGGTATATAAGAAAATATTAATATAAAAAATGAATTTCAGATAAACTCACAGAATTGTTATACTATTGCACGACATATTTATTAAATGTGCAGTTATAGATATTAGATGTTATAGAAATATTAGCTGCTCGTAGAATAGATTATTTGCATAATAAAATTTATATTAACCAAGGTGTAAGATAAACTACAAAGACTACATCCATTATAAAGAGTTAAAAACCACATTTGAGAAGACATGCATAAGTTACATACTATGATTTTTAATTAATATTAGATAATTTGTTATTTTAATCTAATAAACATTGTTATTTTTATATGAAAGCATATCTCCAGAAATTCCAAACTGGAGCTCGGAGATAGGCAAATTTCCTTTATACTTGTTGGTAGATGTGAGAGATAATCTGATAGAATATTTTTTGTCTATCAGATTAGGAGTGTATATCACTTCATGTGTGTTAATGGGATCTTTAAAATGTCCGACTATTTGGTTATATGTGTTTAATTTTAAACCATTTCTTTTTTTTTTTTTCATTATTGGCCTGGTCTTTGATCTAATTTATGTTTTTCAATAGAAAAAAAACAGTCTGTCTACAACAAATGCAATCAATAGGGATGTTACACAACCTCTGTGTTATAAAACAACATGGAACATAAATCAAATCTTAAACACAAAGAAAACAAATGGATTTAACCATACTCGCTCTAAATACTAATGGTTCAAATAATCCAAGGAAAAGATCAAATCTATTAAGCTATCTAAAATTAAATTACAAGTGGTATTTCTCCAAGAAACTCACTTTAAAACAAATGATAAATGTATATGGAACCATAATGAATACTTAAATTTATCTCATTCTTCATACAAAAAAAAAAAAGACAAGAAGAGTATTAATCCTATGGAGAAAAAAAGTTACTAACCCTCAAATCATTTATAACTATGAAGACAAAGAAGGACTTGTAGCAATTGCAATAGTGAAATTTAATAACAGAATCTGGACACTGGTAAATATATATTGGTTTCCAGGCATAGGGACAGACAGTTAAAAATGTGTAGACCTAATCACCAAAGTATATAAGGGAAACCTGATAATTGGAAGAGATTTTAATTGCATCCTGGATAATTCTGAGACAACTAACAAAAGGAGTTTTCGTCTTAAACCCATAGGGAAAGTTCTTAAAAAATGGAGTGAAAGTCTAAACCTAATTGATTCATTCAAATACAAAGAGAACAACTCTTTATTATTTTCTCAGCAAGATCATAGATTTGGCATCCAAACAAGAATAGACAAAATTTATATATCTCAGGAGTTAAAAATGAAAATAATAATTTTTTCCATAATTCCATGCCATTTTTCAGATCACAACTCATTAATTCTTAAATTAAAAATAGACTATAAGAGATTAATTTATACAACAAGAATATCGGTGTATATTACAAAAATAAAACAATTCAAACCATGGTTGGATTCAGAAATACAATTTTTCCTAGATATAAACTATACTGAAGAATCAAATATAATAATCTTATGGGACACATCAAAAGCATATTTAAATGGGAAAGTCCTTTCATGGTTTAAAAATAAAACAAAAGAATGGGAATCAGAACTACATAATATTCAAAAACAAATCATAGAAATCAATAACAATGAATGAAGAAACTCATCAATCAATAAAAAAGCAATTGAGGAACTAAATAAAAAATGTAATGAAATGCTAACACATAAAACTAACTTAGCAATAGAAAAATTAAAACTTAATTTACACTCTATATCACCTAAACATATGCATAATCTAGCAATAAGAATTAAAAGACAAATTATTGAAAATAATATCACAAATATTCATGAAGGGAAGAAAAAAAAAGTATCAGATATAAGTGATATTTTTGATGCTTTTAAATATCATTACACTGAACATTATAGAGATGACAAGTTCCATCTCAACTTTTTAGATATAGATTTAAATTTTTCCAAAATGAAAGCAATACCAGAAAAATTAAAAATAGGTATTCAAAAGCAAATCTCCCATGAAGAAATTATTGAAAAAATTAAGTAAAATAAAAGCAATAAAGCACCAGGAATTGATGGAATAATAATTGAATTATATAAAATATTCCCAACTTCAGCAATATCAATCTTTCATAGAACATTGAATGAAATACAATCACAAAATACAATAACACCCTCATGGATATATTCACTAATTATACCCATCAAAAAGGAAAATAAAGATCCTAAACAATGTAATTCCTACAGACCAATATCATTACTTAACAATGATTATAAAATCTTTATGTCTATATTAGTTAACATAATTAAATAACATATTTGTCTATGTTAGTTAACAGAATGTAAAAAATCTTTGATACACATCATAAATGAAGATCAAACAGGATTCATATACAATAGAAACACCCATGATAACATTCAAAGAATTTTAATACTTATACACTTCTTAAACAGAGATGATCAGGAAGCACTTATAGTTACATTAGACATAGAAAAAGCTTTTGATGCACTAAAATGGGAATATATTTTCAAAACATTAGAACTTTATGAATTCCCCCCTCACTTCATTACATTGATAAAAAATATATATAAAAATAATCTTGCTTATGTAAAACTTGGGCCATTTACCTCAGAAGCCACTGAGATAAACAAGGTCACAAAACATGGTTGCCCAAAGTCTTCTATTTTATTTGTGCTAGCTATAGAATTATTTGCATCATCAATACGTTGTGAGCCTAAAATAAAAGCCATCGATATATATGGCCAACTTAACTAAAAAATTATGTTATTCGCTGATGATGTCCTAATCACCCTATCTCAGAAGAATCTTTACAAGAACTAGATGAACTAGTGGAAAATGTTATCTTATTTCTGGCCTTCGCTTTAACAAAACAAAGTCTAGTTATATACAAAGTAAACACAAAGTACATGAACTGCAAAGGTGAGGCTCCAGAACAGCAGCTTCAGTTTAGTAAAAAAATATACTCCAAAACTCCAACCTCAGCTTAATAAGGTGTATACTCAAATTTCTCCAACCACAGAACAAAGATCTGGATTCCACTCGGCTGCAACACAGTTTTATTGGTACACAAGAGCTTTCACAAACAGCTTCTTCAGGTGTATAACAGCCATTAAAATACACACACCTTATATAACACTTGAAGTCAGTCACGTGACTCTGCTTAACCATTTTTAAAGGCATATATACACATTCTAAGTGTTACTTTCTTGATCCACGCTTACAAATTCTAAACTTATATAGTATAAAAAATATAAAAAATATATGTTAAAAGCATACATAAAGTTCAAAAAATTCAACATTCACCTATTCAATGGTCTCTTTTTTAATATTGGTCTTATAGGAACAGACCAGTAAGCTAAAAATCAGCAAACCTTGAGTCTTGGAATTCTTCACAAAACCTTTAATAGACATATACCAGATCACAAACGGAAAAAGGACAAAAAAGCTCCACAATCCAACATACTAAGCACTTTCACCCGCTCGAATGGGGCATCATCAGAGTAGAAAATACGTTGCTTTGTCATCCCTTATATACTGCATTTGATAATTCAATTAACAATTAATCAGTCAATTAGCTGATAGTAAGAAGGTCAAAAAAACATCATGTTAAAGGTAAAATGAACAATCAAATGTTACTTAAGCAAGACTTATATAAACTGAAAATAATACTGCACTGTAGTAAATATAATTGTGAATTTAATGTTTAAAATACTCTCAGTGATTTAATATAAAAATCTATAAAATAAGAAATATAAAATACTAAATATTCTAAATATTCTAAGTTAGCCTAAAAAGGTAGTGTGTTGATGAGATATAATGCTTTATTAAAAATGTGTATAATAGTGGCAATTTAAAATACATAAATAAATATATTTATATTTAAATATAATCAAATGTATAAATTAATAAATAAATAAATATATATTAAATTGTATATAAATATAACAATAGATATAACAGTTAATAATATAAATATTAATAAATATGCATGTAGATAGTGATGTTAGTTATTACCATAAACTAATATAGAAAAATACAATAAATATTAAAAATGTATTTCCCAAAAAATTTTTTATTTTTTGTTTTCTGAATATATGAATACTAACAATCATCATGAATAGCATAGACAAACATTGACTCAAACTACAAAAAAGTTTAAATAAAAAACTAAATTCATATAAACTGTGATCTTAATTTTAATATGCTAGAAATAGCAATTTGTTCATTAAGACCTGGCTGTTTACAGGCATTAAGCCTGAGTTGCCATAAACATTCTTTTGCTTCTAACAATGTTTTGTCATCTCCACCTTTATGCTTATTGAATGGTACCTTATCAATAACAAAAAACAAAAAACAAAAATCTTTTAAAATTTTTGCAAGTTGTAGTATGGTTAAATAAAGTGTTAGTAGATATATGTCTTTTAATATCACTTAGATGTTCTGTAACACGTATTTTAAGTTTTCTAATAGTTTTTCCTATATAAAATGCTTCACATGCGGTGCATGTTGCAACATAAACGACCATGCTGGTATTGCAATTACAGTGACCAGGGCATTTCAGGGTTTTGCCATAATTGTGTATTGAAATATAAGGACCATCATAAATAAATCGACATACATGGCATGACCCACACTTACTCATCCTAGAATGCCTCAGTTGTTCACTGTTGTAATTGTTCTCAAAAATATTTTTCAAATTTTTGCCTTTGCTAAATGTAATTTTGGGTACCGTTCCTAAAATATCAGAAAGTTCAACATTTGTATCTATAATACTAGTCCATAATTCATGAACACTATTAACTATCTCATGTGCTCGGTTATTGAAAGGAATAATAAATGCATCATTCCTGGGGGTAGAAACCTGTGAGGTAGTTCCTTCAAAAGTTTCATAATTAATGATGGGTTTGTATTTAGTCAACCTCATAGATGTCACCTCTTTACTAATATCATAGCCGGTTTTAGGCACCAGCGAACCCTGCGGTCGCTGGGGGCCCCCTGTTCCCTGGGGGCCCCCAACCACAGCAAGTTATCTTATCCTGATATTTTGTCACATCTGTAAAACCAACAAAAGCTAGTGCAGCAGTCTTGCATACTTAATAAACTATGAGGGTAATAACTCTTATTTATATCTAAAATTCAAAGATATTTCTGGTTGTAGTAACAGTGTTTTGTCAAGTAACAGGCATCAGAATGCCATTAAATATTTTACTACTGACATAGTGCTCCTGGCTTAGTTAAACCCTGCTTTCGGACATTTTCCCCACTAAAACTAACTACATAGCCAGCTTTTAGTCCCTGCAAAACCATGGCTGCAGGGGGCCCCCTTAATCATCTTTGTCTGTGTGGGGGCCCCACAAAAGCTGCTGCTGACTGGGGAAAAATGAGGAATGAAAAATGCATTCATTTCCTAATTATGCTCTTTAACATGAACAGGGCTGTGATATGACCCTGTTAGGATGAAGATGATAATGAACATGAACAATATAAGCACTAGAGGGACTTACCTCAGTGCAAACTTTGGATTTTAAGAAGAGCAGATGCTTCTGATCATCAGGGATAGTTTCTCGTTCAGGTAGTTTTATAACTAATACCAGAACACCAGATTCTATAACTCAATTTCTTTGCTTAAGAATTCAGTATAATCCCAAAAATAATAGAATAAATGCTCAGAATCATAAATATGTTTAAATATTTCTCTAATTCACTTAAAAGTTACTAGAATAACATATTTTGTATCAACATCTATTTTTGGACAATAAGTATAAAACTCAGATGTCTGGATTAATTGACTGTTTGCAATCCTGAATGATTTACCAGCAAATCAGACTTTTTACGAAGGATAAAGCGAAAGTATGAACAAAATCAGGGAATGTCTGTGAAAGTAGGGACAGTGACAAGTATGCATTACTCCTCAATGGGATAAATCTTACTGCTTCTGCTGTTTGACGACTGCTAAACAGCAGTGACTAATCTGGTGTGGCAGTACCAATGTTGCACAAGGCATTGCTGTTTGCTGAAATTAAGTACATAACTAGTACTGCTGTGGCTTATGCATGCATGCGTGTGTGTGTGTGTGTGTGTGTGTGTGTGTGTGTGTGTGTGTGTGTGTGTGTTTGTTTGTGTGTGTGTGTAAAAAACATCAATGATTTTAATCTGTGCATGCACCCAATAATGCCAGGACACAGACATTATTCTTCTGTGTATCAGTAAAAAAATGTACCTAACAAGTAATTATATTTCGAAAATAAGACAGAACATATATCACAGAACATTCAGACACTTAGATATTCTTGGAGTCTGATTGCCCCCACTCAATAGACTGTCTAAATGGATAATGGGGACTCCTTTATCATCCTTGACTCTGTGGGGCCCTCAACAAAGCTGTTGCTTGTTGGAGAAAAATGTATCAATTTTCTGAATACTCTGTTTAACCTGAATGGTGCTGAGATATGACCCTTTTAGGATAAAGCTAATAATAGCCTCTGTTTACAACCACACCCATTCTAAAACCAGCCCTGCTCAAATGTGTGTGTGTACATAAAGCTGCTACAGGTTATGGGGCTAGAGATTGTGTGGATATTACATCTTTAATTTTCATTACAGTCAAACCTTAGAGGTGTGCACATGAAGTCATTATAGCTTGTGTTTGAGCTGAGGCAGTGTTTCTCACAGACCTCAGAGGTGTACAAAGAAGGTTACTATAGCTTGTGTAAGAGAGGTGTACTGTCTAGGAGCAACAAATTTGAATATTACTGAAATTATTCTCACAATCACATACTAGGCACATATACATGTGGCTACCTTTGACTGGGGTGAAGAACATGCTATGTATATGTATATCATCAGTCACTTGAAATATATGACAAAGGCAATTTAAATCTCTGCTTTCATCCCAGTCTAACACCAGAGGGATGCATAGGCAGTGACTTGTCTTTTTTTAGAGGGTTAGGGAGGTAGGCAGTATTTCCAGATAAGACTTAAATATTCTCACAACTACTAGCTTGTTAGTTTACTGTAAGCTACAATTTTGTCAGCTTTGAAAATTAAGCCTTGGGCGCAAATTATGCCTTGAAAGAAAAAAATAAGACTTAAATTATTTTTTTCTTCATAATTTTTATTTAGGCAACCATTGGAGTAAAATGTTGAGAAAATGCTCTAAAATGTATCCCAGACCATCTGTAAACATGTGGCTTCTTCGGCCCTGACCTGAGTTCATAGGTTCATAGGTTCATACTAGGCTATCTGCCCTAGGGCATTTATAAGCCTAGCCAGAATGTGTTTGGCTTTCGCCACCCATTTTAAATTTATTTTGCTATGCCCTTTTCGAGGTTAGTATACTGTGCCTCTATCTAACAGTGACACAGAAGTATTTCCTAAATGGTTATTACTGGGCTGTCTTGTTCAGGAAAGGTGTGTTGAAGGATGCAAGGAAAACTAAAGCTGAACCACAACAGTGAATTTGTTTCCTTAATCATAATTTCTGTTCAATCTATCATTGGATGAAAAGGTTGTGTAAAATGCACTTCAGAGCATATAGAAAGTTATGGCTTCTTGAAAAAGCTTAGAGTAAGGCAAAAGTGAGATAAGGAAGAAAAAGGTAATGTGGATGGTATGGGGAGCCCAAAAGGAGAAGGAGTCAGAGGAGAGGACTGGAGGGTGTGTGTGTGTGGGGGGGGGGTTGAAATGTAGGTCCAGTCATCATTTCACTTTAAGTCCAGACCTGTACATAGACTTGTTGCAATGTATCACTGTTGCAACTAAGTGCCAGTAACTCTAACTGCCTCTTTGTTAGACAGCTCAACATAGTGATAGTGTGATACATAGGTCTGTTGCAATGTAAAAGCTTGTAGCTGCAGGTCTATCTATGGATACTGCTCCTAAAAGTTTGCAGCATGAAATAAAAGGTTGCTTAGGATGGATGGCATTGTTAGGATGATGCTTATACTGGATGTGCCTAGGGGGCCCCCAACTTGACATTTGCTGGGGGCCCCCAAAATGCTAACACCGGCCCTGACTAATATTTGATACTAGATCATGAGGATATCCTCTGTCAAAAAACATATTCATAAGTAAATCCAACTCATGTTTAAACACTTGATTGTCACTAACAAGTCTGGACAGTCTGACCATTTGGCCTTTGACCAAATTCTTTTTTTGATGAAAAGGATGACAGCTGTCAAAGTGTAAAAATGAGTTGGAATATGTTTTCTTCCTAAATAAGGTTGATTCAATTTTGTTGTTGGTAACAATAAGTTTGATATCCAAGAATTCCACATAATTGTCGAAAATGTGACTAGTAAATTTTAAAAAATTGGTGGATTGACCAAGAAACATAACAAAATCATTAAACTCCTCCTTAGATCCCCCCCAAAAAATTAAAATGTCATCCAGATAATGCAAATACAGTAAAATCTTCTTCCAAAACATACTTGGGAAAATGTATTCAGATTCCCATTCTGCCAAAACTAGATTTGCATAAATGGGGGCACATCTTGCCCCCATAGCAACACCTTTCTTTTGTATATAATAATTGTCGTTAAAATACACAAAATTATTTTCTAAAACAAGTTCAAGCATACTAGTAAGTAAACGGTTGTCAGAAGAATGAGATCTATTGTATTTGTTAAGACAATCTTCAAACATTTCCATCCCCTTGTCATGAGGAATGACGGAAAAAAGGTTGACAACATCAACTGTAGCCATAAAAAATTTGGATTTAAAATCAAAATTTTTTGAAAATTCTCTGACCAATTCTAAACAGTGCCAAGAGTCTCTAAGAATATGTGTTGTGTTGTTCAAAATATGTTTACATTTAAAATCTATATAGGCTGCTAATGCTTCAGTTTTAGACCCTTTGGCAGACACAATGGGTCTAAATGGGGGATGGTGTATGTCTTTGTGAATTTTTGGAATCCCAAAAATTGAGGGTGTAATTGGGAATTCCACTGATAAATATTTGAAAATATTCTGATCGATACTAGCATCTATCAAATAGTCGTAAATCAGCCAATCAATTTTAGTGTATGCTTTGTTGACTTCATACCTGGTAACTTTTTCATATGTATCATTGTCATCAAGTAAATTAGTCATTCTTTCATAATAATCAGTGTTCAACATAATGACTACGCCACCCCCTTTGTCTGGCTTCATGATCCTGTATTGATCTGAACTAGTAAGTTCCTTTAAACAAAATTGTTCTGCTGAAGTCAGATTGTAATTCGTAACTATTTTCTTACTTAAAATTCTTCTGAAACTATTTTCACAAAGTTTTTCAAAAATCTGAATCAAATAATGTTGTGGGGGGATGAAAGTACTGTGACGCTTGGGAGTAAAAAATGTATTGTCAATGTTAATAGTGTTTGTCTGGTGAAAAAATATTTTTAAATTCAACATTCTAGTGTATAATTTAAAATTAATCAACACACTACCAATATCCAAGTGAAACGAAGGTACAAAATTAAAACCTTTGCTGAACAATTCTAAATATGTCTTGCCAAAATTGTTATTAGTATAGTTTTATAAACTAAAACCTGAAAAAGTGGAGATTAAGCAAGTACCTAAATCTTTATTGTTAATCAAATCATTTGTCAATTCTTGGTTAGGTAATACTGAATGAAAATCTACTGTCTGTGCCAGGGATTCATTCTCTGTTCTCCTTTGTTGTAGTGATTGAATGGGGGATGTTTGTAACTGCCCTGTCTTTCCCTTATTCTTTCTGACCTCCTTAATACCGGTTGATCGAAAAAAAACTGATTGTGATTCATCGTTGTTATTATTATTGGTGTTATTTCTATGAGTTTGTACAAAACCTGATGTTGGATGGTGATTGTCTTGACTATTGTGCCTTTTAAATTCCTTGTAATATTTCATATTCTTATATTCTTTGAAGTGTGTATAAACTTTGTTGTTCCTATAATCATATGTGTCCCTTTCTATTTTGTGATTTTTTTATATCAAGTCCCTTAGTCACGTACCTATCCATGTCTTTAAATATATTATCTAGTCTAAATTTGTTATGCTCAAATAAAAGGTCTGCTTTAATCTTTTTGTCAAGCTGACATAGCTTGTTATTTAATATATTCAATTTCTCACAGTTGTTACGTATAATTAATTTCAGCAGTTCAAAGCCTGTTCTATCAAAAAGAGATAGAAGGTCATTAAATATAGCTGTACCTTCTTCAAAACCATGGGGTAGCTTAAAAATCCGCAAACCCTTAGGTACTTGTTTTAATTCAAGGGAGCATTCTAAAAACGCGTTGTCCATTTGAAGGGATTTGAAGGCTTTTAGTGTCTTTTCAAATTCAGCCAACTGAGAATTAAGGGACCCCATGTCCCTGGAGGGAATCACATAGTTATTCAATAATGGAGGTAACAGAAATTGTTTCAAGTCCACAGAACCAGTGGAAGGGTTATTGGACATAAAATGCCCATTGTTAGTAGCACAATTGCGTTCTTCTCTATGATTACTAGTTAGATTTGTATTTGGAACAACAACGCCAGCATTTCCAGAAGTCCTAATGGGCGTTGTGGATTGTTGCCTATCTACTGATCTTTGTCTATGAATACTTGTATTAGGAGTAGAGTGTAAAGTAAGTAACTGTTCCTGCGTGTCAGTAATCAGGATTTCATCAGCATTACCCTGATTGTTGCATTGTTCATGTAACGCTTGAATGAGCTTGTTAGTGATTTCTAAATGTTCCTGAAGTAAACGCTGCATATTCACACAACAAAATGCACTAATTCAGTTAAATCACTATTCAATGTTAGCCCACTACCAACCTATAGGTCAATAAGGCTGTCACGAAAAATGATAAAACAACAATTCACTACGTGACAACTGTAAAAATTAACTTAAAAACAAAACTCACGATAAAACTACTCACAATCAGACAAGTGTCAATTACCAAGTAAAGTAAATACACCCTATAAGAGTAAAAGCAGTAACTTAGTAGACGCCTATACTCAATAAGGACATTCTCTTCATTTAAGTTAAATAATGAGATAATGAAATAATAGTCCTATGCTAACAGCAAGGCACCGTTAAGTACAAGGCAATGAAAATCCAAAGCAGGCTGGACCAACAATTGACTGTTCAAAATTGTAAAACAGTATAATGCAGTCGCTACGTAACAGATGTTGCTGTAGCTTTAAAAGTCAAATTAGTTCAAAACTAGGTAGAACAAATGTCAGATATATAATGCAGATTGTTCTTAATACGATGATTATAACAGCAACTTGTAGGACATCTTTAATAAAAACAGGATTCTCTTCCTTAAAGTCTGTCAATGAAAAAATGGCAAAAAGAAAAACGTTGATTGCCGTAAATAGTGTAACAGAAGAATTCCGTGACAGGCTCAACCAAAAGATCACTGTCCAAGAGTGCGTACCAGCCTGTAAAAAGATTCAAGACAGGCTGAACTGACAAAAACTGTTCAAAATAGTGAGGCAGTCTGATGCAGTTGCTGCTTAATAAAATGTTGCAGTAGCTTGAAAACTACAAGTAATACAAGGCTAAATAGAACAAATGTCAGGTTATTCTCAAAACGATAAATACAACAGTTACTGTTAGGACACATGTAATAGATGCAGAGTTCTCTTCTTTAAAGTCTGTCACTGAAAAAACGGCAAAAAAAAAAAAAAAACGCTGATTGCCGTGAATAGTGCAAATAGAGAATTCCGTAACAGGCTGAACCAGAATTCACTGTCCAAAAATACGTAGCTGCCTGTTGAAGTCAATGTAATAAAACACGGGATGACAAAAGTCTTAGAGTGTCAATGTAGAAAAACATGAAATAACAGAAGTCTTTGTTTGTCACAAAAAAATGCTTCTAGTGTAGGTCAATCTCAGTAAAAAAGACATTGAAGACTTAAAACATAGGGCTAAATATAACCCGTAATGTAAAAAATCCTTTTCCTGTAGATCTGTTAGTAACGTACCAATCCAGGGCTCAAACAGGCTGCTGTGAAAAGCAGAGCGAGTTCAAATCAGAGCAGAACAAACCAGTAAGCTAAAAATCAGCAAACCTTGAGTCCTGGAATTCTTCACAAAACCTTTAATAGACATATACCAGATCACAAACGGAAAAAGGACAAAAAAGCTCCGCAATCCAACATACTAAGCGCTTTCACCCGCTCGAATGGGGCATCATCAGAGTAGAAAATACGTTGCTTTGTCATCCCTTATATACTGCATTTGATAATTCAATTAACAATTAATCAGTCAATTAGCTGATAGTAAGAAGGTCAAAAAAATCATGTTAAAGGTAAAATGAACAATCAAATGTTACTTAAGCAAGACTTATATAAACTGAAAATAATACTGCACTGTAGTAAATATAATTGTGAATTTAATGTTTAAAATACTCTCAGTGATTTAATATAAAAATTTATAAAATAAGAAATATAAAATACTAAATATTCTAAATATTCTAAGTTAGCCTAAAAAGGTAGTGTGTTGATGAGATAGAATGCTTTATTAAAAATGTGTATAATAGTGGCAATTTAAAATACATAAATAAATATATTTATATTTAAATATAATCAAATGTATAAATTAATAAATAAATAAATAAATATATATTAAATTGTATATAAATATAACAATAGATATAACAATTAATAATATAAATATTAATAAATATGCATGTAGATAGTGATGTTAGTTATTACCATAAACTAATATAGAAAAATACAATAAATATTAAAAATGTATTTCCCAAAAAATTTTTTATTTTTTGGTTTCTGAATATATGAATACTAACAATCATCATGAATAGCATAGACAAACATTGACTCAAACTACAAAAAAGTTTAAATAAAAAACTAAATTCATATAAACTGTGATCTTAATTTTAATATGCTAGAAATAGCAATTTGTTCATTAAGACCTGGCTGTTTACAGGCATTAAGCCTGAGTTGCCATAAACATTCTTTTGCTTCTAACAATGTATTGTCATCTCCACCTTTATGTTTATTGAATGGTACCTTATCAATAACAAAAAACAAAAAACAAAAATCTTTTAAAATTGTTGCAAGTTGTAGTATGGTTAAATAAAGTGTTAGTAGATATATGTCTTTTAATATCACTTAGATGTTCTGTAACACGTATTTTAAGTTTTCTAATAGTTTTTCCTATATAAAATGCTTCACATGCGGTGCATGTCTTATAGGAACAGAATCATTCAGTCCATGCCCTGAACTAGCCCTTAACCTAATTATCCATTCAGCTTCTTTTTCCTCAGTCCTTGCTTTTATATCACCCCCTCTTATATCAGTGAATGTTCTACATAAGGCAGCAAATTTAAAAATATGTTGTACATTGGTAACTGGCACATGCTTCGCTGGTGCATTAAAACTACTTATTTTCTTAATGTGATATAGGTGTTCTCCTATCCTATCTTTTAAAAGACGATCTGTTTTCCCTACATAAAATTTGTGACATGCCTGGCAGATAGCCAGATATATTACATGTGCTGTATCACATTTCGCATAAGTTCACAGATAAAACGTCTCCCCTGTGTCAGGATGTTTAAATTGTGAATCATTACAAATAAAACTACAAAAGTTGCACTTGCCACATGGTCTAGTGCCCTTTTCATTTTCTCTACCTTTCAGCTCTCTGTCTATACAGAGCCTTCTTTTAAAATTCTTCTTATTTTTAAAGCTAAATTGTGGTTTTGTGCCTACTAACTCTTTCATTTTACAATATGATGCTATTATATTCCAATGTTCATTTACAATATTAGTGTACAGCCCAACATCTCTTGAATAATTTAAACACATCCTTACATTCTTGTGAGTCACTTTCTCTTTCCCATTCACTAATTGTTTTGAGAAATATGGTTTAGCCTTATTCTCTCTTTTACTCATCACTTCTTCCATGTTTTTAGTTACCATTCTGTTATCATAGCCTCTATCTGGTAATTCTTTTCCTGTCAAAATTAGTTGTTTCTCATATTCTTTGGTTTTTACACTTAATCTTGATGCCCTTAGGAAGTGGTTTTCTGCTACATTTCTAAATATAAAATTGGGATGCATACTATCTCTACTTAATAATTTGTTTGCATAGCAGGTCTTTCTGTACATTCTTGTGCTAATCTTGCCTGTACTATCTTTCTCTACATAAACATCCAAAAAACTGATACCATCAGTAGAACAATCCATGGTAAAGTTAAGAAATTCTGTGGAGTTATTAATGAATTCTAAGAATTCATATAACTGACTTTCCGTCCCTCTCCATAAAAGAAAGAGATCATCTACAAATCTCCTATAAAACATAATCATTTTATCAAATTTTCCTTTTATAACATTTTCCATTTCCCATTTGGACATAACGGCATTGGCATAACTATTAGCACAAGGAGTGCCCATTGCCACTCCATTCTTTTGCCAATACATATCTTCCCTAAATACAAAAAAGATACAGAGCATTTTCTCAGAGATTTATATGAATTTACTAATGAAACAAATGTATCAGAACAGTACTTTTTCGTTACATTAGATGTAGTATTGCTGTTTACAGTTATACCAAATCCAGTTGGTATTAGAAATGTGATACATCTATTAGAGATGAATAAAGAATTTGGAAGTAGAACCATAGGAATATTACAAAGACTGTTAAAAATAGTGCTTGAAAATAACATTTTTGTATTTAGGGAAGATATGTATTGGCAAAAGCAAAAAAAAAAAAAAATGAAAGATTTAGTAGGCACAAAACCACAATTTATCTTTAAAAATAAAAATAATTTAAAAAGAAGGCTCTGTATAGACAGAGAACTGAAAGGTAGAGAAAATGAAAAGGGCACTAGACCATGTGGCAAGTGCAACTTTTGTAGTTTTATTTGTAATGATTCACAATTTAAACACCCTGACACAGGGAGACGTTTTATCTGCATACCTATGCGAAATGTGATACAGCACATGTAGTATATCTGGCTATCTGCCAGGCATGTCACAAATTTTATGTAGGAAAACAGATCATCTTTTACAATATAGGATAAGAGAACACCTATATCACATTAAGAAAATAAGTAGTTTTAATGCACTAGCGAAGCATGTGTCAGTTACCAATGAACAACATGTTTTTAAATTTGTTGTCTTATGTAGAACATTCACTGAGATTTATATGAATTTACTAATGAAACAAATGTATGAGAAAAGTACTGAATGATTATTAGGTTAAGGGCTAGTTCAGGGCATAGAAATGTGATTCTGTTCCTATAAGGAATGAAGTAAAACCATAGGAATATTAAAAAGACCATTGAATAGGTGAATGTTGAATTTTTGAACTTTATGTATGCTTTTAAAAAAAATATTAGAGGGCACAAAACCACAATTTATCTTTTTTATACTATATAAGTTTAGAATTTGTAAGAGTGGATCAAGAAAGTAACACTTAGAATGTATATATATGCCTTTAAAAATGGTTAAGCAGAGTCACATGGCTGACTTTAAGTGTTATATAAGGTGTGTGTATTTTAATGGTTGTTATACACCTGAATAAGCTGCTTGTGAAAGTGCTTGTGTACCAATAAAACTTTGTTGCAGCTGAGTGGAATCCAGATCTTTATTCTGTGGTTGGAGAAATTTGAGTATACACCTTATTATGCTGAGGTTGCTGTTTTGGAGTATATTTTTTTACTAAACTGAAGCTGCTGTTCTGGAGCCTCACCTTTGCAGTTCATGGACTTTGTGTTTACTTTGTGGATACTCTGGAATACTTTTATGCAAAGGTGCTAGTAACATTGGGTGGTTTGTATCATTTAAAAGTCTAGTTATATGTTATTGAACAAGAAAGATGACTTTCTATTAAATACAAATCATATAATTGGTAAGCAGGTTTCCACTATAAACTATTTAGGAATAACCCTCTGTGAAAATATGGAATCAACCTTAACCACAAATTATAATAATATTGTAAACAATATGAAAATATATACAGTAAAATGGAACAAAATGTATCTGAAATTAGAGGCTAGATTGCAATTAATAAAAATGATACTACTTCCAAAAATAAATTACATAGCACATGCTATCCCCATGACACCAAATAAAAAGTCTTTAAAAGAGATAAATAAAACCCTTTTAAATTTTCTTTGGTTTCTAAAAAGGAATAGGATAGCTTTCACACATCACATTAGGCCTTGGGAATTGGGAGGAATTAACTTTCCGGATATAGAGACATATATAAAAGCTTCTATTATTAGAACAATCATAAATTGGATAGATCCAAATTTGTCTTCCACCTGAAAAACTCTATGCACTATTATTTTCTTAAATTAAAATAAAATAAAACAATCTCATTCCAAAAGAGCAAAATAATAAGCTGTGGCATATATTAAGTGTCAACTTTCAATATAATATAACAAATCCAACTAATTTAAACTACATAAATTACATTTACAATTTATTCAGAAGATTCATTAACACCAATATAGATATGAAATTATGGATAGAGTTATTAATGCCTTTTAGTTCCACAAAAGATTTCTTTAATAAGAGCCATAAAAGCACTGTTACTAATTGGGAATTAAAAAATTTTACATGTTGGCAAAATCGCATAAAGAATCAAAGAGTACTAGATAGTCAACAAATAATAAATATATATGATATTTCAAACACAGATTGGATAGTTCTATAAAGTATATTATCATATGCACAAGATCTATGCAGAATAATTAACAATTCATCCTTTAAAACCAGTCCTAAACTCATAAACTATATGCATGAAGTCATATATGATAATTACAAATGGACAAACCAAACATCAAAAATATACAAAATTTTAATAAACTATAAAGTTAAACCCAACCAAAATTATTGGAATTTCATTACAAGAGGACACTCAACATTCAATTGAAAGTAAAATTAATCTAGTGTGCGCCATTAAATTAACATCTAAATTACAAGTATGGAAGATATACACATGAAAATTTCTGTATAGAGCATTTATTACACCCAACAAATTAGCCAAAATGAATTCATCTGAAGATGTTATTTGTTGGAGATGTTCATTAAAATGTGAAGCAGACTGGATATATATTCTATATGATTGTACTAACATTAAAAAATGTGGGAAGAAATCAGTAAATTTCTTCAAGCTATTTTTATAGACTCCTTTGTACTAACTAAATCTCTAATTTTTCTGAATGTCAATGACAACACAGAAATGAATAAAAAAGATTTACATCTTCTTTGGACTATACTAGCAGTAGCAAGGAAATGTATATCAAGAAAATGAAAATCATCATCTGAACCCACTATCGAAGAATTCTTGAGATTAATGAAAGAAACAGCATTGTTGGAAATTAAAGTCAAAGAACTGAGAATTACCCATAAAACATGGATCAATAACCCTTGGGAGAAAATTCTCTCTCTTATTGAGACATTAAAAATGGACACAGATTCTTAATGTGTAACCTAAATATTCTCACAGATTGTTTTTTTCTTATTTTTTTGCTCAGGCCATTTGTAAATAATTTACATAGAATGTTATAACATCTTATTCATTCAGATAAATGTAATTATATCTATTGTTATATTAGGAAATCAATAAAACATTTTTGAGGAAAAAATGATTGAGCCCACACAGTTTGGTATTGTCAAAGGGAGATCAGGCCTGTTAAACCAGGTTGACTTCTTTGAAGTGGTCAACAAACACATGGATGAGGGGAAAACAGTGCACACTGCCTACCTTTACTTAGCCAAAGCCTCTGAAATAATCCACAGTTGGCCATAATAGATAAGCCTACACAGCTAGGCATAAACCTGTATACTACCAGATAGGTAGCTAACTGGCTCAATGCTAGTACTCACTCAGACAAAGTAGTGGAAGCCACTTCTAGTAGTTAACCTTTAAAGAGTGATGTACGCCAAGGATCTGTATGGGGCCTCTACTGTTAGGGATATACTGTTGTGAGGTGCAAGACAAGACCAGTGGTCCGTGGCTGACTACGTTAACAGATGACTGCAAGCTGGCCACTGTCTTACATCCCTACTGATGTGAGCATCCTCCAAGAGGCCCTTACCCAAATTAATGACTGGTGCCAGAAGCATTGCCTCAAACTGAATGCCATGGAATGCATCATTATCCCTGTTGTGGTAGGTGTCATCCACACTAGTTATGACAGTAGTGACAATGTACCGAGCATGCAATCATGCATGCGGCGACTTCTGTACCAAGGGTGATAGCAACCTTACAGTTTCTCACCATGTCGGCACCATTGTACAGAAGGCTGCCTACATAGCCCACTTCACAAATAAGGGTATGTCATCCAAGAACCGGGAGGCCATAGCATCCCTGGACTCCTCCCTTATCAGACCCATTACCAAGCACAATAGCTCATTTGGTATGTACCATGCCAACCACATGCAGCAGTTGCAGAGACCACAGAGGTTCCTGACCAGGAAAATCCAGGGATATGCAACACCTATCCTATACAGATAGGCTGAAAGCCCTGTCACTCTACTCAGTCTCATACAGACTAATTATAGGTGACGTGTCTGGCTAGCAAGGCAATTTCCAAACCAGCCTTGATGGAGTTTTTGCATATCTGTAAGATAAACCCCACTCATGCAACCCGCACACAAGGCCCTCACCTGGTCTGTGATATGAATAGTACTTGGTGGGATAGATTTGTGTCTCAGACAATACACTGTCTGTAAAATACACTCCCTTTCAATGTCTAGCAGAGTACCTCTCTAGTCTTCTTTAAGAAGAAGCTGGATGACTACATGGGAACCACAAAAGACACCCCTGAGATCTCACCTATGTCCCAGCTGGACAGAGGAAACATGTGCTGACTTTGAAGGGACAACTGCAAAAATCTGGTTTAAGCTTATGAAGACATCCGAGCCAATAGCCTAGTATCATCCTATGAACCTATGCACATAGTACTTTACATGTTTCCTGTATGTATTGCAGACTGTCCTGCAATATTGTCATAAATGAATCCATGTGAGTCTGAACTGTGTAGTTACTGCATTGATAGAGCATTCTCTTGTTCCTTTATTAGTTATTATCACATATCGTTACATCTTGTCATTGTGTCTGGTCTGTATGGCACTAAGTCAGCTCTTAGAGTACTTGGATATGCATGTGGTGACACTGTATAGTGCACTCCAATAGCCTTGGTCTTGGTCACACTTAACATTTTGATAATGGGCTCATCACACAGTAGGATTTGTCACCCTTTGTTGAGGGCCTTACAGTAGCTGTTAAAGAGATGGATTGTGGCAGTCAGAACTACCTTAAAGTCAGGGGTGAAGGGCCCAAAGGTAGCAAAGTTGTGCCGCACTTAAACAGGAGTGTGCGTGTTTGTGAGTGTGTGTGTGTGTGTGTGTGTGTGTGTGTGTGTGTGTGTGTGTGTGTGTGTGTGTGTGTGTGTGTGTGTGTGTGTGTGTGTGTGTGTGTGAGACTGTGTGTGATTTGAAACTCAAATAGCAAAGTGTGTGTGTCAGCTACTTGGCCAGGGACCCGAAGTACTGGTTGGACAGAGATGCTGACAGATGTTTTGGATTGACCACTATGCTGAGATGTTAACCTCATAAGTGTACCAGTGTGGAGTTTTATTGGGGATGTGGAGAGAGAAGGAGAAATGATCCCCACACTGACTGTGCCCTCTGTGTGCTCTGAAGGGTAATTGTACTTTAATCTGCATTGTCATCCAGCCATTGTGTACATCCCTCACATCTGGTAGTGGTGAGTATTTAGGCTCCCTGATGATTGGGCCAGTGCAGGGGTGACACACTGACAGTATGTACTGGTGGATACATATGGCATATCACATCATTCAATGTCATTGAGCCCCTCTCAGTCTGACAATGTCATACAGGATTATTTCACAGATTCTCCAGGTCTACTTGACCATTCCTGACATACTCTGCCTAGGTGTGTGTGTGTACTCCACACCTGTATCTGATTGCCTTACACCTATGACTAGCATACCTGGTGGTCTCTGTAGCAGGACAGTGAGTTAAAGGTAGTAGTAGTGGGTGAATGCTGGCACTGGATCAGCAGCAGTGCATACATACTGAGCAAACAATGTAAGGGAATGGATACAGTACCAGATACCCAGGTACCATCACTGTGCCACCAAGAGTCTAGCATGCCACAGACACATTCCTCAAACTATGTGGACAAACATCATATATTTTTCAATTTGTATGCAGAAATACACATTTGTCTGTTAGTGGGTCTACATCTTTCAGGCACATGTACGCATTCCACAAACATCTTTCTCCTGAAGATGTCAGACACCTATGAGGAGGTCACCCAACAACACATATACACTGATCTCAGTTATTGTGTAGTTCAGATGTTCCTGGAATGTCCACATGTACCTGAAGGAGAACTTACCTATTTGTGGGATGTAGGCTTGAATACATGCTACTGTAATGCTGCCCATAGGGGACACTCAGCAGTCGATGGCACTGATGTGTGTGGACATGTAACAACACAGTCTGTCACAGCAGACAGGCCACTTATGGTAATCCACATACCATACCAGGTTGCTAGACTGTGGGCCCTGTGTGGCTATATCCCTAGGCCACATCTTAACCTATGTGTATGCAAGGCAGCAGCTGATGTTCCCATCCAACAGGGACACAGGTGGCATCCCAAGGGTGTATGAGGCATTAACTATCCAGCTGACCATGTTATGCTAGCAAAGGTGTAGGTAGCTACTCTGCCTGATATGGTCAGGGTGCCCATTCCCCCACAGGGTGATTGTGTGTGACACACATCCAAGCTGTCAACAAGGCCAGTCCATTTGTGTGTGTGTGTGTGTGTGTGTGTGTGTGTGTGTGTGTGTGTGTGTGTGTGTGTGTGTGTGTGTGTGTGTGTGTGTGTGTGTCTTAACAGAGTTGAACATGACCTGCACTCATGCAGCAGTCCCAGAAATCTGAAGTGTGTGATTGCTTTGCATGCCAGAGAGAGGTAACTCTTCAGGGGTATGTATGACACTGGGTAGAGGGTTGGCCTCATAGCCTATAGGTGTATGATAGATGTCTGATGGGCTGGTATGCCCTAGTAGAGAACTTCTGTGATGTCCCCAGCTGCTGCATGTGCCATCTGATGTGAATGGTGAATGAAGGATTATGCACATTAATGGTCCTTATTGGGGGGAACATGAAACATCTGGATCAGGAGTGCAATGCATGCTGTAATGCCAGTATGGTGAAACTACCCACACACATACTGTGCCAATAGATGGCAGGGGTATGATGTGGGTGTTAGTGGTGGATGTGCTAGCAAACATGGATGTGCAAGATCTGTACATAACGGTGTCCAATGTATGAGGTCCTGCAATGTGTTTCCCTGTTCATGTCTTTCAGGTGGGATGTCTCAATAGCAGCAACCAGCCTTTTCTGATGCTGAGACTGCAGCAATACTCAGTGCCATAAGACTGCATCACACAGTCCTGTTCAGGAGGACCAGACAGCAGCTGCAAGAATGGACTACCCTGTGGACTGAACTAGTGGCAAATGTTAACAATCTGGGTCAGCATGGGCAAACCTATGAACAGGTCAGGCACAGGGCCACTAATTTTTTCCACCATGTCCAGCAAAGGGCTGCAGCTGTGGCTAGGAATTGTACAGCAGCAGGTTGGGTTCCTGCTATGCAGGTCCCACTGACACCAACAGTGGAGTTCCTCGCCAAGCCTCCACACCCCAGGAAACCATACACACCTATGTCGTGCAGGTGGGTGGCACCCAGAAAACAGGCGAGGAGCATCCAGATAAGGCCCCAGTGGACATCACTTTAATACTGTATCATTCATACTGGCATCCTTGGATTATCTAGATGCATATGTCAGGTCAAACTGCATTTGTGGGTGGAGTTTTGTAATGCACACAAGTGCACATCTATAGTGGATGACAACATATTGTGTAGTATCAGAGGTTGTACTGTACATTTTCAGAAATGCATCATTTATCCTGTGCCAATGCCACATGCGAGTATGCTGACAATACCTCTCCCACACAAATACATAAGTCCCTCTGATCTGGCTAGGGAACAGCAACCTGAAGCCAGTGAGCATGGAAATGTCTTGTTGTGGCTCACCAATACCCTAGGCATGTTAAGGGCATGCATTTTTCCATGCACACAACTGTCACTCTTAGACATATCGCAATATGTGCATGTTCACTTGTGGTAGGGTTAACTGCAGTGCATCAGAATGGTCATCACAGATGCCTATTTGCAGGAACTGTAACATTTCCATAGGTGTTGCCACTGTGCTATACAGGGGTACATCAATATTGTGTACACAGATGCAGCGTGTGTTAGGTGAAGGTCCATCACCTGTTACCACTCCTCATGTATCTCGAGGTGTATATTAGTAACAACATTAAGTGGACATAGCTACACTGCATGTTGTTGAGGGCCTATCCAGAGTATGTCTTTTGTGGTTTGAATGTGTGTCATGAATGTTATCATTCAGAAATTGTATGGTCTGTATAATGTCTTTGTGCCACCTCGCCTGTATGTGTCTGTGTGAGTGCATGCATGTGTGTGCGCGTGCGTGTGTGTGTGTGTGTGCAAGCATGTGTGCATGTGTGTGTGTATGTGTGTGTGTGTGTTGTGTATCAACAAACACTATAGTGCAGGCATTAATTTACATATGTTGTCTTCCACTCACAAGTGAACATGGGGGTTGGGGTCTCTCCCCCTCACAACCTAATGTCAGTGTCTTTGTGGACTCTGATGATGAAGGTGGTCATAGTGAGGCACAGTTAAGGTTGTCGGGGGCTGAATCTGTGCCATTGGTTGGCATCCCACTTTCACCCACAGTGTCCCCGCACACAGTCAGTATGCCCACACATACCCAGTCCTTAGCAGCCACAGATAATGGACAGTTGGAGGGTAGTGGCACAGGCTATTGTGGTGACTAAGGCAAGTGTGAGTGTAGACACTAGCCATAGCCAGAGAGCAGGCGAGGTCCCACACAGGCAGATGGACAAGGGTGCTTGAAGGAGGACTGCTGCACTTCAAGTCCCTGTTGCAAATGTCACAGCAGGTGTCACCAGATGCGTGTTTCGGTCCATCATGGAGGCACAGGCACATTCTGAATGCAACATCAGACAGATGCTCAGGGTCATGAATGCAGCACTTCCTGTCATGTGTGATGACCTCCATGGCCATGGTAATGCCATACATTATTATGCTGATGTTATGGATAGACAGTGGGGTGAGACATTGTCATTGTTCGAGTAGGCAATGTCTGTGCTTGAGCATGTGGTGGGAGTACGGCATCAGCCACATGGACGAAGGTCAGCAACAAGATCAGATGAGAGTCCATGTGGCCATGCACATTCACACACCGATAGTAGCAGTACAACCAGCACTACCAAAGGGAAGGTGCTATCCACACCACAACAGAGCAGACCATAGGCACGTAGTCCTAGCCAGTGCCATCAGGGACATGGATCCAGCAGACAGCAGTCACTATCAGGGAATAGTACTGCATCTGGCCTTGGGCCTGGTGGTGCCAGTGAAACTCCGTACAGAACCAGTTCCCATGTCTGTGGCCAGAGATGGTGGATGGTACATCCTGCCATATACGGTCCACAGCTGTCCAACACACCCCTGTGTAGGGCAACCACATGGCATGACTGTGTATCTCTATCACAGGCTGGTCACCATCAGACATACACAGCTCCTCTGCATGGCCCAGTTGAGCAACACCCCTCCAGACACAGACACACACACACACACACACACACACACACACACACACACACCAGCCTATGCCTCTGGCAAACCCACACCACATGCTGTGCATGTGATGCTACCTGTGCCACATCCCTGTTATCCATACCATTGATACAGGGACATGCTAATATGGGTCTGATGCACAGGGTGAATATAATACAGTGTAATAATGTAATGCTGTGTAAGATTCTGTCTGCTGGCAATTGTTATGGGTACACATCAAAGTGTATTTACCTTTTTAGCCATGATGCATTATTGCTGTTAGTACTGCTGTCTGACTGTAGTCTCACATACTGTATTCTGTTTGCAGTCCAGGTGTCTGTCTGCAGGCTGTGGGCCTGATGACATTACCAATGATGAGTATGGCAGAGCGGAAACACAATGACCTTTTAATAGCCAAGGTACAGCTGTATATGTATATGGTTACCAGGTGTATGCATGCAACAGGGTGTGAGGGACACTGGGGGAAGAAAGTGTTACCTTGCATACATACCCCTTGACACAGCCAGCTAGCCTTCATACATGTCACCTGGGTGTTCTGTAGTACCACAGGCTCATACATACAGAGGAGGTTACTTGAGTACTGGCACTAGGTCCCTCGTAAGCCTAGCCATTACTTTAACCTCAACAGATTCACCTATCTTGTGGGCACCAGGTAGTCACTGGGCCTTCACATGTCTACATATTGCATACACATAGGTAACACACAATGTGTGTGTGACATTATCAAATGTGAAGTGTGAAAAACAACTTATAGTAATGTGATATTTGGCAGGACATAGCATGCTCACAGCAAGTGCAACACACAGCACTTCCTCTGGACACCTTCTTTGTATGACATTACCTTAGCTTACAGTATTTCTCATAACATTAAGGTGCTTCTGATGTGCAATAATTGCTCTGTGCACTCAGTACAGAACTGTATGACGTGTTTCTTGTCCTACAGTCTTGGAACCTCTTTTCACTGTTTCAGTTGTTTTCACAAGTTACGCCTTGCCAAATATGGACTGCAACCTGCAGGGTGGTACAGACATACCTCTCTACTGTACATATTTCCACAGAATGTCCAGATTCATGTCTCATATTTTTGGTCCATTTTATCATAAACCTGTGTTTTTCTGGTAAATCATTGCCAAATCATTGTGGGTTGATGTCAAAAAATAAGGGCAGACATTACAGATTTCATACCTTTTAACCTATCTATGTTAATGCAAAACTTGTTATTCTATCACCTTTATAAGTCTGTAGGAGCAATATTTGAAAAGTGTCCCTTTTGTGTGGCTTTTCTCACCCCATTATTTTTGGCTTTGTAAACATTTCCTGCTCTAAGAGCTTGGGAGGTATGGGTACACAAGGTGGCCATACCTCTGACCTCTGCATATGCCTGCAGATTGTCCTGATGTCTGACACATAATTTCTTTCCATCTGTCATAAACATGTGGTTTTCTGGTCAACGTTTTCGAAGATCATGGCAGACTGACATTGCAGATTAATGACAGATATTGTCATGTAACAACACATACCCTTTGGAAGGTGCATTCAAATGCATGACCTGTTCTGCTATCTATTTCCCATGTGTGTCACAGCAATATGTGAAGGGTATGCTCCATTTTTGTTGTTTGCCCCAGCTTCCCATATGGCTTTAACCAGATATCTTTCTGTGAGTGGTTGAGAGGTATGCTGGTACATACATACACACACACACACACACACACACACACACACACACACACACACACACACACACACACACACACACACACACACAAACACAGACACATTTGTGACCTGCCCCTACTGATAGCCAAACATCTACCTCCTCAGTTTTACAAATGTTACAGCTGGATACATAACAGAAGAACCACAAAGGTAATGTAGTGTTGCAGTGTCTGCCACGACTATTCAAGTGAGTGTCAATTGCAGGGGCTATTAGGCTTGTCAGTGGTGGGTTCAGAGACCCTTAACATGGTAGAGCCACCTGAAACACACACACTGCTGCATGGGGACATGCCTTGAAACACACATTTCACACAGAGTTGACACTTCTCGTATTAGATGACCCACCTATCTATGTACAATACACAGTGATATGACAATTGCATGCACCATAGTACCTTTGTGTTAGAAACTGTGTAACTGTACTTCTAAGGTGGATGACATCTGTAGAGGCTGCAACTAGGTTGGTAATGGGGGAGTTAACAGGGTGGAAGAGGCACACAAAATGGCATAACCATCACATACACACAGTAAAGACAGCCACAGGGGGATATGCATACAGAAACACATACACACTTGCCAATAGATTACTAACCCTATGTATCCACTTGTATGCACTATAGTGTTACGTACACATTACATGCACCACAGATATTACATGGTGGGGACATAACTTGCTACCTCTTACAACAAGTAGTCTTGGGAATGCCTTTATAGATGGTGGGATAAAATGCTCAAAATAGCAACTGGTCTCGTATATTGCTCTTACATACCTGGACAAGTGATAGAGTAACAGACTTTGTATCAGCATGATGTTTCAGACAGGTACAATATCTGATGCTGACATGTCTGTCACTATGGTAACTGTGACATATTTTACAATCATTACTCATAAATGCCAAGTGTTAGGGGACACAGACCACATATAGGTTGCAAATATCTGGATATTCCATATACATCTGTACAGATTACTGGTATTAGCTGTATATCTTAACATGGTGCATGTAAGGCAGATGCTATTAACTGCCTCTTAACGTAATGCCATTGGGGAGGGAGTCAACAGGCCTTAAAATGGTATAACCAACACACACAACAGCCACAGGGGATATGCTTCACATACAAACACACACAGTACTATAGTTGCCAGCATTGGGATTAAAACCCCTACCTATCTAATTATTTGTACTATAGTATTGTGAAGGCTGCCAGCCTAGCCAGATAGAATTTTATACAAAATTCTGTCATTTGTAAATATAAATGTTGAAATAAAGGCTTGTTTTCTTAATTGAAAGAATATGCTGTGAAATGTTGAACTTCAAAAAAATGTAACAACATTGCCCTCTGCTGTAAAGAAAGCTAAGACAAGCATTTCTTGTCTGTCCTTTGAAGTTAGAATTTGGAGTCAATGAGTCTGGGGTGAAGCTTCCTGCCTATTTTTTTAACTTAAGGAATAATTACTAGAGTTTACATGTGGAATGTATTTTATTGATGTAGTTTCCTGCAAGTGCAAGATAACAATTGTACATTATATGTTAGAGCACCAGGAATGTATAAAAATAATGATGTAATATTTATAAGAACTGCAATTTCAATTTAAACAGAGAGAACCAGAGATTATTAAGCATTTTTGTCTCGACCACCTAACTCACGGCACTGTCTTGCTCATATGTAAGTTATCTTAGACTTGTGTTTTCTTTTAGAAATAGCTAGGAACTAGAAAGATTAGACTAAGTGTTTTTCTGTGATGTCAGAACTGTACTACTGATTTATTTTAAGTATTTCTGTGTGATCTCTGAACTTTTGACTAGCACTGTGTAGTAGAAAGTATTGTCTTGTGTTTATATTATTTATTATTAAATATTTTAAAATATTTTAACTGTGACTATTTTGTATAGAGATAATTTAAGCTCTAAAGAGTACTTGCATGCCTTTGGTAAAACTGTACAAAGCCACTTTAATAGCTTCAGGCCTGGGTTATACTACCAATTGGATAATAATATTTCACAGTAATAACTGGACACCCTTTTAAGGGCCTTTAAGTAGCTGATAAATATTAGCTGGGTGGTGGCAAGTGATACTACCATATAGTCTGGGTAAAAGGGGCACAGCTGGAGAACTTGTGACAGCCTTCCCCAGAAGTGTCTGTGTGGTTGTATAAACTCTTAACTCAAAGTGTGTGTGTGTCAGGTACTTGGGTAGGGACACAAAGCACTGGTTGAACAGAGAGGGTGCTGGAGATTTTAGCTTGCCCAGCTGGTTGAGATCTGGACCCTATAGCTGTGTCAGTGGGGAGTCTTATTGGGGACCTGGAGAGCAAGGGAGCAACCAGCCCCAGACTGACTGTGATATATGTGTGCTCTTAAGGGAAATTGCATTTTACTGTGTGTATTTGTTATCCTTTCCTCATATATGAGACACCCTCTCTGGTATTAGTGGTGAAGATTGAGACTCCTTTATTGCTGGGCCAGGGCACAGGCATCACAAGTATTACACAGTTATTGTACATGCCACAGAGCTTATAGGGCTGAAGTGTGAATACAGGTACTTCTAATGTAAATGACATCAGCGGGCCTTGTAAAGTTGGGCAATGGGAAGTGTACTGGGTGGAACATGCCTCAAAATGATATAATCCACACCCCCAGAGGATATGGTTCTCACCCAAACAAACACACAATCACAGTTTTCAGTACTGATTTTAGAATCCCTACCTATCTAGTTATTTGCTCTACAGTTTTACACAGTTATCACATCTACACCACAGAGCTTATAGGGTTGAAGAATGTCCCAAGGTGCTTCTAAGGTGAATTACATTAGCAGCCCTTGTAAAGTATGGCAATGTGAAGTGTACTGGGTTGGAAAGGCCTCAAAATACTTTAACCTACAAACACTTATACACACACACACACACACACACACACACACACACACACACACACACACACACACACACATGTGCCAGAACTGAGATTAGAACCCCTGCCTATATAATTATTTTTATACTATTATGTAGTCATTGAATGCACCAAAGAGCTTACAGGGCTGAGGGCTGTCCAAAGGTACTTCTATGGTGAATAAAATCAGCAGCCTTTGTAAAATGTGGCAATGGGAAGTGTACTGGGTGGGAAAGGCCTCAAAATACATTAACCTACAAACATATACACATTTGCCAGAACTGAGATTAGAACCCCTGCCTATCTAACTAGTTGTTGTATACTGTCACATAGTTATTGCATGTGCCATGGAGCTTATAAGGCTGAAGGCTGTCCAAAGGTAGTTCTAGGGTGAATAACATCAGGAGCCCTTGTAAAGTATGGCAATGGGAAGTGTATTGGTGGGAAAGGCCTCAAAACACTTTAGCCTACAAACATGCACACGTACACACACATTTGCCAGAACTGAGATTCAAACCCCTGCCTATCTAGTTATTTGTACTATACTGTTACATACTTATTGCACACACCATGGAGCTTATAGGGCTGAGTGCTGTCCCAAGGTACTTCTAAGGTGACTGACATCAGCAGAACTGGTAAAGTAGAACAATGGGAAGTGTAGTGGGTGGGAATGACCTAAAATTCTTTAACCTAGAAACACACACATGTGCACACACTTACATTTGTCAGGACTGACATCAGATCCTCTACCTATCTAGTTATTTCTACTATAGTGTTGCACAGTTATCACACGTGCCACAGAGCTTATACAGCTGGCAAGTGTCCAAATATACTTCTAAGGTGAATGACATCAACAGATCTTGTAAAGTAGGGCAATAGGAACTGTACTGAATGAGAAAGGCCTCATAATACTTTAACCTACAAACACACATACATACACACACACACACACACACACACACACACACACACACACACACACACACACACACACACATACATAAAGTCAAGTCATGTGATATTACAACCCCTACCTCAGTACTATTACACTATGGAGCAATGGAGCTCATCTTCATGCTGGCACATGTGACTGTTTACAACTGGTATGCAACTGTCCACAACAGGACATTACTCTATGCCTTCCTGGGTATCCCTGTCTATGACTCTCTTTCTATGTGTGTCTCCCTGTGTTTCTCTCTCTATCACTGTCTGTCTCTCTCTTCCCCATGTCTATGTGTGTGTATGCTTGAAAGATTATGTGTTGCCCATATATATATGTCTGTGTATCACATGCAACAGATGCAGCTATATCACATATGGGCCACCTACAGCTAGCTGAGGGTAATCCTGTCTGATGGGTGTGGGTAGAGTCAGTTAAGGTGAACATAGTTGTCTGTATGCAAAAACATTTATGCACAATACAGTTATATAGTTCAAAGTGAGTTTGGACATGGGCTGTAATTCTCTAAGTGTAGGAGCATGCCCAGTATGATCTTTTTTAGTAAGAGTGAGTCTCCATTCCAGAAATAGCTGTACTCCGGTCCATGGTTTTGTGTGCTACAGCCATACCTCTCAACCTGGTAGTGCAAGGAATCTGGAAATAGTTTACCAAAATGGAGGGACAATAGTCCAAACATAGGGAGATACTGTAACTACTGCTCTTATTAATGTGGAAAGTTGCTAGTGTAACAGGGTTTGTTTTAGCATACATTTTCTGACATATATGATGTCTGACACTTTAATGTATTGTGTCATTACTTACTGACAGAAATCCTCAGATCATCACAGTGATTTACCTGAGAAATACGAGATGTATGATGGACAAACCAAAATTATAAGCCAAACTATAGACATTCTCGCCCAATCCGGCAAGTTGAGAGGTGTGGCTACAAACGATTGGTTGATGAAGCTGTGTAAACATTTCAGCATCTCAGTGATATACTGGCTGAGGATCACCTGCTTGTGTGTTATTCTTCTTAACTAAAAAGTCATATCCTGGTGTGAGTCATACCACTCAACTGTACAGTTTTTTGCAGAATGTCCAGATGTTTGTCTCATAATTTTGGTCCATTTTTCATAAAATTGTTGTTTTCTGACAAGTTACTGGTAAATAATTAAAGACTGAAGTTAGAAAATAATGACAGAACATTTGGGTTTCAGACTTTATAACCTTCAGAAAATGCATGCTAATGCAAAACCTGTTATTTCATCAATTGTGTAAGTTTGTGAGAGCAATATTTAAATATTGTCCCTATTTTTGGGCCTTTGCCCCACTTTTATTTATCACCTTGTCCAGATTTCTTGCTCTAAGAGTTTGAGAGGTGTGGGTGCATAGTGCATTCTACTGAGTGGAGATGTCCATTATATTTGTGGTATATTCCACATAGCACTATGATTTCCAGGTATGTCAGTGACAGAGCAGTATAGGGTAATGTGGTGAACCAGTGACAGACATTTGTTTATAGGTTGATAGGTTGATATGAGGTTACTAGGCTATTGGCCCTGAAGCCCTAACAACCCTCACAGATGAGAGTGTAGCTTATGTTAAGACATGTCAGCACCCAGAGCCCCTGTACAGCAAGGACACAGGCGAAATCACAGGACTGTATTTTCTGTTTCCCATGCACTTATACAGGGAGCACTTCACAAGGGGAATTGAAGCACTTGGCTTGATGTGGACACGGAGTGTATTCCACAGATGGGGAAGTCTATGGGACATGTATCTGTCACACCAACAAGCCTTATTGATATCACAGACCAGGTTGATGCTGCACCTACAGGTTGATTGAGTGGGCCTTGACTTCCAGATGTGCAACAGTCCCATCAAGGCAGGGTCTGGATTGCCTTGTATGCCAGACAGAGATCACCTCTGAGGAGTCTGTATGGAACTGAGTAGAGGAACAGTGCTGTTAGCCTATCTGTGTAGGGTAGGTGTTTGGGGTCCTGGATTCTCCCATTGAAGAATTTCTGGGGTCTCTTCAGCTGCTACATGTGCTTTGTGAGATACATGCCAAAGGGGGCATAATAATGGGTCTATATTAGAACACCGAACATTTAAAATGTCAAGTGTTCTAATATCGACCCCTTTTCAGCGAACACTGAAAATATCGAAGTAACAGGAAACCAAATTCTTTCTTAGGGAAAGAATTTGGTTGTCCGTTTCTGTTGCTTCGGCATTTTCAGCGCTGTGGTGGAAAGTTACGGGTCAGGTTCTGGTAAGTGTCCAATTGTGTGGATGTGTGGGTTAGGGTGAGTTAGGGTTATGGTGCGGGTCAGGTAAGTGTGCAATTGTGTGGACGTGTGGGTTAGGGCGGGTTAGGTGAGTTAGGGTTAGGGCGTGGGTGAGGTGACTGTGCGATAGTGACAGACCTTAAGGTTTGGGTTAAGGTAAGTGGATAGTTAGTGGTGTATGTATAGTTTAGTGTAGGGTTAGGTGTAAGAGTTTAGGTGTATGTGTGTGGATTGTTGTTTGTTTGGTGTGCTTGTGCTGTGTGTATGTGTTTTGGAACAGCAATTTTTTTCCTAGGAAAAAAATTTGCTGTTCCGAATGTTTGATTTTTTTTTTCGATTGCTAGGGTTCAATATTAGTACAATCGACATTTTGAATGTTCGGTGTTCTAATATAGACCCAAAATAATTGGCCTTACGAGGTTAGAATACATGGATCTTATGACCTCTTTGTCCCTGGATGAGATACCCTTACTTTTGTGTTGGCCCATCTATGAAGCTTTCTGTACAATGGAAGCAACATGGTGCTCAGACTTCAGGTTGCTATCAACCCGGGTGGCCAAATGCTTCACTACTGACTGTGTATGAAGGATATTGTTGTTAATATGATAATATGTGGGGACGTCAGTCTCCCTGAAGGGGATGATGATGCATCTGCAGGCATTCAGCTTGAGGCCATGTTTCTGGCAGCATTCATTTGTTTTGCTGAGACCCTGTTGTAGGATGTCCACATCACTTTGGGTATTGATGACTGTTCCCAGCTTCCAGTTATCTGCCAGTTTGGTCAGCCATAGGCCAGTAGTTTTGGCGTGCACCTCAGGGAAGTATATCCCATATACCAGAGGCCCCCAGACCGATCCCTGGCATATGTCACTCATTATGGGTGGGTTGCTTGACTTCCCTACCCCTCTTATGATTATATGGGTTCTGTCAATGAACCAATTTGCTACCCATCTGGTAACATATGGATTGCTGCCTAGTTGACATAGTTCATGTACTATGGCCAAGTGGGGAATAGTGTGTAAGTCTTTGACCAAGTCAAGGTAGCCAGAGTGTACCATCTTTCCATCATCCATGCCTTTGTTGGCTGTCTCAGGGAAGTCATCCAGAGTTCACTGACATACCTCCCCTTGAGAAAGGCAGACTGTGTGGGGTCAAGTATTTGGAGTTTGTCAATGTCCCTGTTAATGAGGTGATGATAATCCATGATGATCCATAATGATAATACCTTAGACGGTTTGTGTTGCTATGTTATTATGAGGCTACATATTGGCCCTAGCTGTCAACTTGTCACAGACTGACATCTGTACAGGCCCATATATGACAGTCAGACACAGGACCACACATGGGAAAAGGTGTTAATAATGCTCTTGCAAACATTGATAGTTGGGAGACCGGTTTGGTATAAGCTTGCTTTTTCTTATGAGTATGATGTCTGCTTCTCCACTGTCTGCCATTGATGTTTTGACATGAACCTTTCTTATTTGACACATAGTTTGGCAGGCAAATGTAATGTTAGGATGAGTGGAGGAGATATATGTGGCATACTTGTGATCCTTCTGTGACAGCCTGTCATTCCAGGGGTATGGATGTTGGCCAGTGACTTGATGTCAGTGGTGACACAGTAAGGTGGCAGCCATTTAACACCTGGCTGTACACTTACGTTCAGGTGCCTGCTGTCCTACTAGGCACTGTGTAAGCTACTCTGAGCTGTGTACTGTCCATATCTGTGTCCCCCTGTCCCTGACTTGTCCAGCTTTCCTGCAGTGACAGATATTGACTTCTGGACAGTGTGTACAACTCTTACCATAGTTGTAGCTGCATGCAAAATAGTTGGCACAGAAGGTCTTGGAACATGGACCCTGCCAACCACAGTACTGTACCCAGGACACTAACCCACAACAGCCAAGAGTAAGGGCTGCCCACCTCCTGACAGTATTAACCACACATATACATAGCTCATTGATCCCTGCATATTGTGGACATGTGACAAGTTATCAAGTTGATAGGAACAGCTCTGGGAATGTGTGCTCGGCTGCTATTACCCTACAAACATACATGTTACTGCATTTCTATGGGGACACGGGTGTGTTGGGGGGGGTCATACCTGTCAACTGTACACATTTGCACAGACTGTGCAGATGTTGGATTTACTTTTTGGTTCCATTTAGCATAGTGTTGTGCCTGTCTTGAAGAATACTGGCATATCACTAAAGACCACAGGATAGAATGTAATGGTAGACATTTGAGTTTCAGACTTCCTACCCTTCAGAGACTTCATGCAATTGCAAGACCTGCTGTTACATCACTGTGTAAGTCCATAAGAGGACTATTTCATCATTGTTCTTATTTGTGGGCTTTGCCGGACATTTCTTTATGGTTTTCTATGGCTGACTTGCTGGGTAAGGCTGAGGAGTGAGTATGAGACCCCAACATTGACATCCTTGCATGTGACCTATGATCCCCCAGTTTATTTGTCCCCTACATACACTGCAGTGAGTTTTGTCACCTAGGGGACTACTGCATACTCTGTGGAAGCCAGTATTCGGCAGACATTTCTTGTTGTCCCACATAGCTGTTAGTTGTCTGCTGCTATTCTGGTAGGCCACCCCATTCCCTTGCGTACATGCAGCAATACCTTAGAAATGCTACCAAAACATACTCCTCCATTCATCTATTGTTAAGAAGAGTGACTTACCTTGTGCCTGCAGCAGTTGTGAGGATGGTGCTTGAGGGCTGACTCTGTTGAACGTATGCAGTACACAGCCTATACATGGTAAGGTACAGGTAGTGTGATGTGTGTGGCATCCATTTTACTGTGTGTGTGAGTCAGAGAGAGGTGTCAGTCCCGGTTTCCCTAGGGTGTCAGTGTATGTGCTATGCATTGCTTCTTTGCCGTTGCCAGGGCATACTGGGCACACCTACATCTGCCTAAAGAGGCAGGCTCAGGGGGTTCCTCCTCCAAGTCCCCCTGTGCCTGTGGAGACCTTGGCAATGGTGGGGGGGCTGTGTGGCCCTTCCCTGTAATGTTCCTGCTGCAGCTGTTTCCACAGGATCATATTGTGTAGCATGGTGGATACTATGAACATGTGCACACATGTGGCTGAAGAGCACTGCAAGGCTCCACCAGATATCTCAAGGCAGCGGAACCATGACTTGAACATCCCAAACACATGCTCTATAATGTTCCTAATTTGTGCTTATGCCTCATTATGGCATTCTTCAGTGAGTGTGTGTGCATTCCTGATGGGTGTCATCATCCATGGTTCCAGCACACCCAGCATCCCCCATGAAATGGCCATATGGGATGTTCCCCCTGGCAAATGACTGGTGCAGTTGTGAGGCATGCCTGATGTGGGGGTCATGATAGCTGCCAGGGCTGCCAGCACACACATTCATGATAATGCCCTGGGCATTGCACACAACCTGGCAGTTGATGGAGTGATAGCCCTTGCAGTTGACATACACTCTACTGTCTTCACCAGGTGGTGCTTTGGTGTGGACATGAGTACAGTCTATGGCACCCAGTACTTCTGGGTAGTCTGCTACATGGTGGAAGAGACACATTTTGCTGGTCCTCTCCTCAGGGGTGCTTGGGAAATAAATGTGCTCACCGGCATGTGGTAACATGGCATCCAGGAACTGGTGGAGTACCGTGGATGCAGATGCCTGTGAAACCACCATGATGTCCCCAGTAGGTCTTTGGAAAGTACCTGTAGCTAGTATTCTTAAGGCTACACATACCTTGGTTTCTACTGGGATGGGTTCTCATCTGTTGGCTCTGGGTCTGAGGTGAGGCCAGCAGAACTTGGTGAGTTGCTGAAGTATGTCCCTGTCCACCCTGTAGAGCTCTAGTATCTCCAGATCATGTAGCCCCTGGAAGGTTACCCTGGGTCTGAGCACTCTTTTCCTCCTCACTCTGGGCTGGTTATCAGCATTATCCTCATCACCACCCTCAGTCTGTAGCACATACAGATGTAGCAAAGCAGCACCAGCCCCTATCATTTTGTCAGTTAAACTTCCCAAGTGTGAACACCAATGGTGCAGAGTTTGTGGGAAAAAAACAGACTGAAAGGTGTTTGCATACTTTATACTGGTGCACTGCAGATGTTGCCTGTGTGATTGGCTGACTATGATAGATTCCACCTTTCAGCTATATTACTGAGGGGTTTGAGTGGCAGAATCTGTATTAGTGATTTGTAGTTAATTTCCTTTATTCGGCTATTTCCTTTTTTTTTCTCTATTTCCACTGTGTTTAACCCCCATGGCATGCCACACAAACTATAAATGTTGCTGAGCAGAAAAGGCCCACCCCTGGACACGAACATGTTCATCATTTCTTGAACCAGCTAAGCACAGCTAAGCAGCTTCAGACACACCCCCTTGCTTAGCTGTCCTTAGGTGAGCGCAAATAAAGCCACGGAGCTTCAATGTGCTTACACCAAGCATGACACACCCCCTTTTTATGGCAGCTGCTGCTTCTGCATACACCACCACATTATAGCTCCTACCCAGTTAGGTACCAGCGGACATGGTCCCCCATTTTACTATTCAATAAATTTAGCTCATTTACATACTCCTACTTGCTTATACCCTAGTTACACCACTACACCAGAGCCTATGTCCTTAACAACCACTGTTACCTGTCATTTTTATGAGTCTGCATGCTGCCCACTATAATGAGAAAAATACTGTTTCACATTTAATTGCTTTTTTACTTTTTTTTTTATTTTCTGCACGATTGCATTTGCTAGCCGCTGCACTCCGCTTAAACAGCCAAAATTGGCCTAAAAAAAAACCTTTTGATTTTTGCAATTTTGCAACACTTTGGCATGCCAGTGTCCATAGGTTTGAACAGTGGCATGCCCAATGAACATAATACATGCTTTACTTTAAGCTGTCATGCCCTCATTTTGATTTTTGCAGAAATGTACATGGTTACTAACCACATACATTTCTGCTGCAGACACGGCTCCAACACAGATTCCTGTCTGCTTCCTGGATTGCAAATTCACCTCATCTGCATGGTTTTCACCAGCAAATGAGGTGATTTGCATTATTCCGTCACGTCTATGCTGGAATAGTGTTGGGAGGCTGGTGCATGCCCCCAGCCTTGTTTACTGGATTGCAGAGGTTCCAAATTCTGTGTTCGAGCCATGTCACTGTACTTACACGGAGATTAGATACATGTAAGCTTTACTGAATTCCCCCCTACATTTGTACTTCTTAACCAGATACATACATATATACATACATAAATGCAAATATTTCAAGCATGAGCATAAATGCCCTTCTAGCTTGCCAATATATCAAAACACTTGCTCCCATAATAAGTGTCCAGGCTGTTCTTAAAAATATCTAAACTAGTGCTTGCTTTAATGTAATTTGGTAGTCTGTTCCATGCATCAGCTACTCTGTCATAGAACCATTTAGTACACTTCTCATTTCTATAGAATCTTCTACACAAGTTGTCTGATGATTCTCTAGTATGTTTTGATAACCCCAAACATTCCCAAAGGTAGTTGTCCCTAAATGCCCTATATACCTGAATAAGATCTCCTCTTAGATATCTGTAAGAGACAATGTACAAGTTCAGATATTTTAGTCTTTCATAATAACTTAGATTTTCACATCCATGGATGCCCTTGGTATATTTCCACTGTTCTCTTTCCAGTTTACTCATGCTTGTCTTCTTTTAGGGTTTCTACTATTATTCCATACTCAAGTTTGGGTCTAATGTAACTAACAAACAATGATTTAATTTTAATTTCTTAGACTTTATAAATATTTATATACAACCTATAGTTGTATAACTATCATTAATCAGTTGGCTGATATGATTAGAAAAACTCATAGCTGAATCTACCCATATACTCAGGTCCTTAAATGAGTCTACAGTTTCAGTCACTGTGTGCGGTATTAAATATTCACCTTTCAGTTTATGTCCCCCATATCTCATATGCTTAGGTTTTGATGTATTTATCAGCATATTATTCTCCTGTGCTCAAATGGTCAATTTAGTCAAGTTATTTTGCAGACATGCCTTATCTGTAACACTTGTAGTCAGTTTACCCAATTTCAGGTAGTCTGCGTATAGACTGTAGAACACCTCAGATGAAAACGTTAGGTCTGAAAGATACAATCTAAACAAGTAAGGGCCTAGGACAAAGCCCAGTGGGACACCCTGACTGTAACCAAGGAATTCACCTGTCCATTTGCTGTATGATACTTGCCATGTCCTATTTGTAAGCCATGCAGCTAGCCATCTTATCAAGAGTACATCAATACCTAGTTGTACTAATTTATTGATCAGTGTTTTGTGTATGACGCTGTCAAATGCTAAAGTTAAGTCTATATAAATTACATCACAGCACAGTTTTTAATTCATAGCTGTTATTATATTGTTATAGAACATCATGTTACAGGTGGTAATAGATCTATTTTCCACATATGCATGCTGATATATGGCTTCTAGTCCTAACCTATCCAGTTCTGAGAATAACTTATACAATATTACCTATGGCACCATAGCAAATATGTTTTGCCTTATAGTGGTCACACAAAAAGGAGCATAAATTCTTTGATACTACACCCTTTGAAACCCACTATTTTCATACCTGAAACCATGGATTAACACTTTCTTTTTTTTAATTTCTGCAAGTCTTTTAGGTTTCCAATACCATGACAGGAATGGAACCCATTCCTAAGTCAAAGTACGATTAAAGTTCATGAAATTAGTATTGTTTCAGTCTTTGATGTCAGCCAAATGTGTTCTTCGCAGCACCTGCAATGTGCCCAGTAATGACTCTTTCTGCAATTCATATGGAGTTACATGTATCTAAATATAATTGCAGATTCTTTTTTATAAGACCTCTAGCTCCTACTACTATTGAAACTGTCTGGGTATCTTTCCTCCACGTTGCTCTCGTTTCTGCCTGCAAATCTTGATATTTTATGACTTTGTGTCTCTCTGTATGCAAGACACTGTACTCATTGGGTGTAGTGTTTTCAATGATCAATGCTACCTTTGTCTTCTTTTCTTGGACCACTGTACCTGGTTTTCTCTCATCTATCTTGTGAACGGTTGGTAATGGGCGAGCCCATGTGATATAGACCATCATTTTCTTTGAAAAGAACCAGACACCAGGCAGAGTAAGGTTATAAGCACTTTCGTTCCCTTTATTCACACTCAGTACAAACGGAACTTCATCAGATACAAAACCTTGCACAAGGTTTAAGGTTTTGTATCTGATGAAGTTCCGTTTGTACTGAGTGTGAATAAAGGGAACGAAAGCGCTTATAACCTTACTCTGCCTGGTGTCTGGTTCTTTTCAAGGAGAAGGTATCCTGTGACATTTTTTTGTTGGATTATTTACTTCATGTGTTTTACCATCATTTTCTGTGATGTTTTGTGGATCATGTTTCCAGTGTTTTAGCTACTTCAGTATTATAGTGTTTGCACAATCCTGAGTGCAACAGTTTTGCCACATTATAGATTTATTCTCCTAAAGTTTCAAAACTTTTACTATGTTTGGATCTTGTGAAGTCAACAGATATGTATGCAGTCCCAAGATTGCAGATCTATACATGTAATCAATTTCGAGAAGGTTCATACCTCCTTCAGAATAGGGCATATGTAATCTTGGTATGCACTGATTTTTATAAATCATTTGGTGAGCATGAATCATCCTTCTTGCTTTCCTGTCTAATCTATCCAACACATTTTGGGACCAGTCAATCACTCCAAAACTATAAGTTAAGACAGGAAGAGCAAATCAATATATAGCTTGAATTTTATTCCTAGATGTCAATGTTGTTTTCGGGATTAATTTGTCTTCTAAAGTATTCCTTACTAAATTTTATTCTCATTTGTGCATGTTTTATTGTTGACCTTTCATCAATTCCCACATATTTATACACTCCCTCTTGCACAAATTTTTTTATATCACATTCTTGTCCCAAATTGATGGTTTCCTGGTGCTGCAGATTTCCTGTTTTAAAGGTTGCTTTTGCACATTTATCAAGACATTCTGGTATCATCTGAAAATGTTTTGACTACTTGCAGTTGTGCTTTCAGTTCCTCATCTGATGAGCTATACAGTTTTAAATTATCAAGAAAGAGAAAATGAGAGGTCTTTACAATTTATTGTTTTCTGGGAGCCAAATTATAGCCATGGCCTAATCTGTTAAGTAGACAGTTTAATGGGTTAAAGGGAGAGTGTCAAAGATTTTTAACTGCTTTGATTGTTTTATAAGTCATGTGATCCTATTGTTTACATTTAGTCAGCTTTTCATCTAAGAGCTCAGGTTTCACTACCTTTGGGGTAGGGCTAGTTGCACAGCAGGAATGCTTACAGCTTCCTCTGTGTGCTCCTTTTATATATAGTCTTTTGCTGACAGTGAGGTTTCATAACATTATTTTGAAGTTTACTAAACTTGTTGAAGTCTACTGTATATTTTTTGTAGCCAAGTAATTAATTCTTTCACATTCACACACACACACACACACACACACACACACACACATATATATATATATATATATATATATATATATATATATATATATATATATATATCTATATATATGGATCCCGGGAACTACTGCCCCATCAGTCTGATGAGCCTGATCTGCAAGGCCATGGAACGTATTATCATGGAACTTATAAACAAAGACATTGGCAACCTTCAAACACTGGACCCCACCCAGTTTGGGTTCTTGAAGGGCTGATCTTGTCTCCTGAACTTGATTGACTTCTTCGAATCAGTCTCCAGAATCGTGGACGAGGGTAAGGCGGTCCACACAGCCTATCTGGATCTCGCCAAGGCCTTTGACACCATCCCCCACTCTGGAATCATAGATAAACTTACTAAGCTGGGCATTTATCCCTACGTCACTCGATGGGTTGCCAACTGGCTTACTGACAGAACCCACACTGTAAAAGTAGCTGACTCCAAATCCAGCTCCAGACAAGTGGCAAGTGGAGTACCTCAAGATTCATTCCTGGGACCGATCTTGTTTGGCATCTAATTCTCTGAAGTACAGGCCAACACTAAGGGACTGTGGCTAACAAAG
The DNA here is from genome assembly GCF_019279795.1 of Protopterus annectens. Lineage (NCBI taxonomy): Eukaryota > Metazoa > Chordata > Ceratodontiformes > Protopteridae > Protopterus > Protopterus annectens. The sequence continues at coordinate 410,583,336 of NC_056739.1, forward strand.
TTTGCAGATGACTGCAAACTGGGAGCCATTATTGAATCCCCAAATTATGTGGCTACTCTACAAAAGGGCCTTACAGAAACAGATGCTTGGTGCCAGAGCCATGGGCTCAAGCTCAATGCCAAGAAATGTATAGTTATCCCCTTTGGGAAAAAATATGTACCTGTGAATTACCACACAGGTGGCAATACACTAAACACTGAAAGTGTGATAAGAGACTTAGGGACACAGGTGGACAGTGGTCTCACCTTCGATAACCACATCGCCACAACAGTCAGGAAATCCTTCTATGTGGCACACCTCATCACTAAGGGCTTTTCATCCAGAAAAAAGGAGGTCATTGTCCCGCTGTACTCATCCCTCATTAGACCCATTATATAATACAACGCCCCATTTGGTATGTACCTCTCAAGACATCTGCAACAACTGGAAAGGCAGCAGAAATGGCTCACTAAAAGAATCACAGACCTAAATCAGATGCCCTATGCTGACCGCCTTAAAAAACTCCAGCTTACTCTGTCGTATATCGTCTACTCAGAGGCGATCTCTGCTTAACATACATGGCCGTGTTAAACCCAGAGCTGTTGGACATGCTACACTTAAAGAAATCCCAGTCCCTCAGAGCCACATTCTCCAGGGATCTAAACCTTGTCATCACAATAATCAAAACATGCTGGAGGGATAGGGTTTAGTGAAAAATTTAAGGGGGCTGGGATGAAAGAGGGAGTGATAAGCCTGAAGAGCTAGAAGCAGGGCCCCGTCCACTTCCTTTATACTGATGTTGTCTGATCTCTGATACATAGGTCAGAAACCTCGAACGTTGAAACAGCTGAAGGAAGCCCCCCCCATTCCTTGTCTGAGGTGTCTGTAAAGAGCTCTTGAGTTGGGGCTGGAGCTTGGAAAGGAATCCCAAGGCTGAATCCACCACTGAACCTCAAGCTTGACACAGGGAAGGAAGGTTATCGAGAAGTCCAGAGGGTGGCAATGTTGGAGCCACACTGACTTGAGGTACCACTGAAGCTTTCTCAGGTGGAGCTTGGCCAGATGCAGCATGGGAATGGTGGAAGCCATGAACTCAAGGACCCTAAGAAATTCCCTGGCCATGACTGATTTCAAAGGAAGAAGAGTCTGGAAAACAGGCATAAGTGACAGGGTCTTGAAGTCAGGCAGAGATGCTAGCATGCAGATGGTCTGAGGACTGCAAACAAGGAAAATATGATTATGAGAAGAGGTTAGAGCTGATTTCTGGAAGTTTATGGTGAACCCCAGACTCTGCAACTGGGAAATAGTAAACTGGAGATTCTGAAGCAGAGCAATGGGGGGAAAACGTTGACTAAGTGGACAGTCCAGAAAGTGAAATACCTGAACTCCTGTCATCCTGCAAAAGGCAATGACAGGAGCAAGACACTTGCTGAATACTGTTGGGGCAGTAGAGAGGCCAAAGAGCAAAGCTGAGAACTGAAAATGCAAGGAAGAAACAGAGAATCATAAAAAATTCCTGAAAAGGAAATAGATATGGATAAGAAGGCAGGCATCCTTGAGATCCATAGAAGCCAGAAACAGATTGGTTAGAAGAAGGGAAAGAAAGTCTGAACAGACAGCATTCAAAGTGTAGGGGCCTTGAGAAAAGTGTTGAGCTGGGAAAGGCCCAGAATTGGTCTCCAGGTGTTCACCTTTCTGGGAACCAAAAACATTCTGGAATAAAAAACCCTTCCTACCTGGACAGAAGGCACAGCTTGAATGTTGCTCTGGACCAAAAGAGAATGGAACACCTCTAGGAAAAGATTAACTTGTTTCCAAGGAGGTAGATTGAGGGATGCCAAAAACAGAGTAAAGCATTTCTAAACTGTGAAATATTTCTGGCAGATAACGGACAGAACCCTAGAGTCTGTTGCGACATTTAACCAATTTGGAAGACAGAGGGGATAAGGCAGCCTGGCTGAGGGAAAGGGGAAGCAAATTGTCAAATGGAACCCAGCTTATCCTGAAAAGCAGGTGACTAGGAAGCAGTGGCTTGAGTAGACTTGGCACCAAAAAGGTTTTTATTATCCAAAGAATCTTCCAATAGTTTGGATTTAATGTCATCAAGCAAAGCCTGAAGATGAAGCCAAAGTAACTACTCATAATAGAATCAAAGGCAGCAGCCCTGGAGGAGGCATCAGCTGCATCACAACTGCATTTTATAGAAGGACAAGAAACTTGATAGGTACAGCCCAACAGGGAAAGGGCAGAAGCCTTACCCTCAGAGTCAAGAAGGTCAAAAACCACTTTGGAAACCTGAGAAAGGAGGGCCAAAACATACCTGGTCATATGAGTCTGGTAGTCGATGGCCTGAAAGGATATAGTGGCAACAGTGTAAACCTTTTTGCCCAGCATCTTTGTGGCCTTACTATCCTTTTCTGAAGGAAGCAAATTGGTAGAGGGCAACAACTTGGAGGGCATATCAGAAGAGACAGAAACTACAGAAGGATCATCAGAAGGGCATTTATAAAGAAATTTACATTTGGCAGGCATGTTGCAAAATCTATTTGGGTTTCTTGGGAGCAGATGGCTGAGAATTGGGGGCCACAGAAGTTGCTTAAAATGTATTCAGGAGTGCAGACAAAACTGGGGGAACAGCACTTATGAGACTCCATCTGAAGGAGCTCATATTACTTTTTCTGAATATCAGAGACTTGAGAGCAATCCCACTTATAAAAAATTCCATCATGCAGGTAAAAGTATCCCCAGAGAAGAGTTCCTCCCAAGGAGGATCTGGACAAATAGACTCATCTTCCTCTAAACCATATTCCAAGGGGGAAGGGATTTGAGAAGAGTAAGCCAGGGACTTTTCCCCAGAATCCAGATCCTTACCTGAGGAGTCTAGGTCCATGGAACTTTTAAGAGGAGTAGACGTCCAGGGAGGGGCAGGCATAGACACCCCTTCAGGAGGCTTTAAAGCCATTAAAGCATTAAATAACTCCTGAGTAAATCCTGCTATTCATGTTGGGGATCCTTAACTGCAGAGAAATCATGCTTGGTTTCTGTTTTGTTTTCTGTTGGATATTTGCACAAAATACCTTTGGAGGGTCAGATTCTTGGAGACACTCAAAGAGCATAATAGAGTTCTCTTTCCTAAATAAGATTTGTAGAATCCCCTTTGGTCCCTCAGATATAATCAGCTGAGGTTCCCTCTCAATGGCTGAAGCAGATGTTTGTAAAGCTTCAGTGGCCATGCAAGAAATCAGACCTAAGTTGGCCATCAATGGGGTCTTGGTAGAAGAATCCAAGGCAACCTCTGAGCAATCCTGTGGGCTTTCACTACCCTTAAGAAAAACATCTGGGGGAGGCTGAACAGCAGTCTTATCAGACCTAAGCTTTTTAGCTGATGGCTGACCCTTGAGATGGGAAGACTCCACCATAGCACATTGAGCCAACAGCTTAAGATGCTGGGTTTCAGGGTAAATAGATGAAGAGAACAGATGACTATGTAGGGTCTTGGGGACAAAAGCCTGGCAGATATAACACTGTGTATAGTCACAGGAAGCACCCAAACAGAAAAAAACACTGGTCATGATGGTCTTTATGGGGAATCTGCCTTCCACACTGACATTTTGCTTTTCTGCATGACACTAACCCAACTGCACTAAATTAAAAAGAAAGCTAAGGAGAAACCCCAGTGTGGCAATTATCTGAAACACAGCTTGGTAACCAGTGCAACAGAAAGGCATTCAGACTGACATCCAATGATGGCATTTGGACTGGCAGCAATGATGTTCTGAGTGTGTGCATCTGTACATCACCTTTATGGCCTACACCTTAGGAAGGAAGTGTATGTCTGATGTACGGTGCCTATAAGTACTAAAGTGTTTGGTATACTGGCTGGACATTGAGCTATCCTTGGCAGAAGATCCCTTATGTAAGGAATACTGCAAAAGTGATATGGAAGGACACCTGTAGTTCATGTTGTACAGTGTTTGATTTCCTCAGCCCTCATTTGCATATTCTGTGACTTTGAGCAAGTCATTTAACAACCAAGCATTGCTTCTGGGGTCACCACCTGTGATAAGGGACTGTCTGTCCACTGGGCCTACCAGGTTAACAAATAAGTATCAATTGTCTGCCTGCAAATAGACAGTCCAGAATTAGTGGCTGTTAAACAACAAAGACCTAACTGCTTTGTAAGGGACAGCTTGCATCTATCTCTAAAGGGTTTGCATATTGACATAATTTCTCCATCTCTGTAGTGCTGTTTTCATACAACAGTAGTCTGCACCATCTATCAACCTAGTAAAACCAATTCAGGATAGTAAAAAAGTTGTGTTGCTCAGTGCTAAATGTCTCAGCAAATGCCCTCCCTAGAAGCCTTCCTGATCTTATAAAGCACTGACATCTGTATCATCGGTGAAACATGGTTCCAGTGAAGTGATAACACACTATCCCTAACAAGATTAAGCACCTTTCTTGCATTTGGCTATCTACTAAGGGTGTCTGTTAGAGGTGGTAGTGGTGTGTGCATATTCTTCTGCAATTTCATCATGTCTAGACTTATACAGCAAGATCCTGAACTCTTCCATCTCCTGGTAACCATCAAGAAAATCCCTTGTCACATCTTACCAAACTACAAAACCCCCTTCTACGAAACTCACTACCTATAAGGCATATCCAAACAAGCTTGAGCCCCTCACCACTGAATGAAATATTATTTCTGGGGATTTCAGCTATCCATTTATAAAATGGAAAAATTTCACCACCACAAATAAATAGAGACAAAATGTCCTATATCTTATCAGTGTAACTCTAAATCAAATAGAGCACTCCCCTACAAGGATGTCAGATTTACTTGACTTGGCCATCTGTCTACAGCCAGTGGTCAGATCTGACCACCATTCACTAGCCTTCATGGTAAGGACCCAACCAAAAATGCCCACAAACCCTACTGTCTTTAAGGATGTCTCTAATGTTAAGCTACTGTAGCAAGCTGATGACATGAAGTGGCTCAGTAGACCCTTGTCCTCTAATTCATTCAATTTGGGGGGGAGCAAAGAAGTCCACCTCTGGTGTCCCCCACCTGTGAATTAGAAGTTTGAATGAGTTGGGATCCAGTTTCCACTCGTGTGGGTCCAGTAGATTTCTGCTAATACATTTTTCAAAAGTATTCAAAACACCATACATTGTGGACATGCTGGGCGGAAATGGAGTTGCTACACAGCATAATGGAGTATCTACACAGCCTTTATTCACACAAGAAGATAGTCCTTGTTTGGGAATCACTCCTATTCCCTCTGAGGCGAATGCCCTGGGGAGTCTAACTGCCCTAGTAAATTTATTGCTGGGGGTTTGAAGTCCTAACACAAAAAGTTGACACAGATGCAAGGTTGGGAGGGTGGCTTAATGGCTAAGGTGTTTGCCTTACAAACACAAGGTGCAGGGTTTGAGTCTCACAAGGGATAATTGGCTAAGCTTAAAATGGCTCACAAGGGCAGTTAGCTTAGTACTAAACTATGAACCTATGAACTATGAATTCCCGGTACCCAAAAACACTGCACTTGGAGAGTTTCTATTCTCTTATTCATGTTATTCTCACCTCAATACATACATCAAGACTGAGTGCCAAGATTAGGAGCAAACCCCCTTGCTGGAACACATATATCAACCACTCTTCATCCTTAGGAATAAAAAGAAAACCACACTTTCCAAATCTCTACTAAGGAATTAAACAATGAACCTAGCTGAAAAAGGACAAAGCTTTGTTAGAAACCTTAAGACCAATACCCAGCAATGTACTCAGCACCCACTCAGTTCCTATGGATATAGTCAACATATTAATTAATAAGTTACATTTAATTTAAGTATCTCCACCATCCCTCCTATCTCCACCATACATGACAGCATATCTACACCCCCCAAAGACCACTTTTGAGGATGTCTGAAATGGTCTCTTAGAATTAAACACTGGTTCAGTGGGCCATGATAATGTAACAGGATGTTTCTTTGTCAGTATGATTTACTATATCACTGAACCAGTGAAGAATCAGTTTAACCTCAGCCTCTCAAATGGTTTTGTACCAGAGATACAGAAAGCAACTGTGGTCACCCCCCCCCCCAACATAAAGATGGCCTCACCACTGACCCTGGCAACTACAGACCAATAGGCCTTACCATCCTTATCTGAAAAATTATGCAGCACATCATTATGGACCTCATAATCCTTGATATTGATAGCCTACAATCCATTGACTTGCTCATGGGAGAAAATCTGCACACACAGTGTACTTTAACCTACCCAAGGGCTTTCATATCATTTTGCACTGAGAAATTATAGTCAAACTAATCAGACTAAATATAAGCTGAGCACAACAAATCAGGATGCAGACATGCTGTCTCCTCTGAAAGGCTCATTATTAGTGGGTTTCCCCCAGGGTTTAACCTTGAGACTACTTCTGTTTTATATCTACTATTATGTCTCAACTAATGTCAGGAGTTTCTTACTGATCAAGTTCACAGGTTATTGTAAACTTGAAGCCATCATCAATTTTCCTGAAGATCTGGATCCAAAAGGTGGTCAAACATGTACAAATTGTATCAGGATCATGGGCAAAAGCTAAATGACAAAAAGTGTAGTATCATGTCTTTTGAAAAATGTTACGTATCCATTCACATACCACAAAATGACACCCCACTCAACAGTTAGAGAGATGAGTACTTTTGAGGACAATGAACTTTCCTTCATCCACTCTATCTACTGTCCTTAGAAAATACTTCTACTGAACCTGCTGATTATCAGAGCTATATCTGCTAGGTCTAGGAATGTTATTATTTATTTAGTCATTCTATTTATTGTTTGGTGCATGTTAGGGCCACTAAGCCAGTTCCCTCTTTTTTAGGGTGAAGACCCAAAGTAGTATTCATGCTGATGAAGGGAAATTGGTCAGAGTCAGGGAACGTCACCTGTTCTTTTTTGATAGGTGCTGTGGATCTCTTGCATCCACCTGAGCTACCACCAGCTCATGCAGATGAGACTTTGTTTAATGTCTCATAGGAAGGATGGCACACACAGCAGTGTAGCACCCCACCTTATGCTACACTTTAGTATCAGTACTGGAAAATTAATCATGTTACCTGATGTAGGACTGTAATCCACAACCTTCTGATCTTTCAGCACCAAAGATAAAAATGCTACCTGCTGAGTCACTGATACTCTACTCCTCCCTTATTAATCTCAGAACATAATACATTCTTTGGTGTGTACTTGTCTGAGCATATGATCCCAACGGTACCCCCACTAAGAAAATCATAGGCATGATTTCTATATCCTATGCAGAACACAAACTCTATCTCAATTTCTCTTACAGACTTCTGCAGTGTGACCACTGCCTACCCTACAAGGCTAGAAATTAACCTGCTGTGGGTGGCCATCTACATAATCAAAAAACTGGTAACATCACAAACACCTGTAAATGTGATCTAATCCGCCACTGCAAAACTTAACAGAACCTGCCTGTGGGATAGATACCTATCCTAAATAACTTTGCTTCTTTAAAACATATTCCCACTTCATACTAAACAAAGAAGCTCCCAAACCATCTTTAAACAAAACAGATGAAAGAATAAGTAACCATAAATATGGCCCCATAGCCCCTTATGGAAAGAGGTAATGTGGGAATTGCAATGTTTAGGTTACAAGTGATCTATCTGAATCGACTCCATAGTAATAACTGATGAAACCATATGGTCAGTAGAAGTAGCCATTCATCTCTGTAACTGCTCATTGAGGTACTTTTGGTATTCATGTCCCTTTCGCTCTCTTGCTGCATTGGGCCCAACTGCCAAGTGTGCTGTATGAGAAAAGGGTGAAACACTATGGCAACATGTCCTTGTATGGGCAATACAGAATGTATTACTAGTATTACTAGTGATAGAAGTAAAAGTTAACTCTGTTGATGTGTCCTAAATCTTATTGCTTATGTGCCATCTTTCAGAATTTACAGAAGGTGGGCTGAGATACATTCCTACCTTATAACTTTGGTATAAACACCACACCATGAATTATGGAGTTCTGATTCTTCCTTCTTGTAAATGTTTCTGCTTTGCTCCTCAATCACAAATGAGTAAAATAAAAACTTAAAAATATGGACAGCTAGAAACTATTGAAAAATTTAGTTACAAAATGTGTCAAATAATATCCTAGAATTAGATCAGGTAATTAACAGTAATGCACCTGACCAATTTTCCATCAGCACATGTACGGACTACTTACCCACTACTATGTTACTTTAATATGCCTCCTCTGAAGTTGTCCTTCAGTAACTGTATACTATAAATCATTTTAATCATACTGTCACAAAATCATTAATATAGCATATTGTTGCTTTAATGTTATTAACAGTTGAGCAGAATTTGAGCAATAGTCTTTACTGTGTGTCCAGAATTAGTAACAGCTGCTGATATTGAATTGTTGGGGGGTATTTTACAACAGGTCACTGACCTTTTATCTCTGCTCACACATCATCTGGGATCAATTAATTCCATTCAGAACTCCCCCAGTAGATCTAAGGATCTACAGGTGCTGTCTAATATATTTTACACTTTATTTTTGTTATTGCTAGCCAGAAGAGGTATTCTTGCTCAACGTTTCCTGGAATTCATTAATTCCAATGCCCTGGCCCAGCTCATTCTTACCCCCACTAGGGGTAGCAAACATCCTTGACTTGGTTATTACTAATGGGTTCATATTACATTATCGAAATTCCAAGAGGTCGAACACCAGATGTTCGAACTTGGAAGATCAAAATGTAATAACATTGAAATATCAGAATAGCAAATTTTTTCCCAGGGAAAATATTTGCTGTTCCGAAAAACACACACACAACACAAGCACACCAAAAACCTTATAAACCTACACTAAACCTTATATACACAACTACTTATGCACTAACCTTAACCCAAACCCTAACCCTAAGGTCCATCACTATCGCACACTTACCTTACCCATGCCCTAACCCTAAAGTCTGTCACTATCGCACACTTACCTTACTCGCACCCTAACCCTAAAGTCCGTCACTATTGCATACTTACCTTACCTGCACCCTAACCCTAAAGTCCGTCCCTATCGCACACTTACCTTACCCGCATCCTAACTCCAACGTCTGTCACAATCACACACTTACCTTACCCGCACCCTATCCCCAACGTCACATCTCATTACAAAGGGTTTTGCATCCAGGAAGAAAGAGGTCATCATCTCTCTCTCTACTCTTCCCTCGTTAGACCTATTATCGAGTACAATGCCCCATTTGGCATGTACCTCACTAGACACCTGCAACAACTGGAAAGGCCACAAAAATACCTCACTAAGAGGACCCTAGCCCTTAAACATATGCCCTATATGGACAGACTCAAGAAAACTCCAGCTATTCTCTGTCTCATATCAACTACTTAGAGGCGATCTCTGCTTGAACGACAAAGCCATGTCCGACCCAGCACTGTTAGATATGCTACATCTAAAGAAATCCCAATCCCTCTGTGCCACACACTCCAGAGACCTCAACCTCATTAACACAATCAACAGAACATGCTGGAGGACAGGTTCTTAACCCAGAGACTGCCCATGCTCTGGAATAGACTTCCCATACACATCAATCTGAGCACCTCACTGGCCCTCTTCAAGAGAAATCTTGACAAGTGGATAGGAGATAGAAAATTCACCCCGGGGATCACTTCAGTAGCCTTGCTTGATAGGGGCACTGGGAACTAACACTGAGTGGCACGATGCCATGGAATCCTTTGGGCTAGGCTTGTAAAGGCTTCAGGGCCATTAGCCTAGTACACACCTATGAACCTATGTAATACTGTGTGTGTCCACAGATAAAAATGATTGTGTTATTTACACACAAAGAGAAACACACGCACACACATGCACACTCACACACACACACACACACACACACACACACACACACACACACACACACATGCACATAGCATACTTTGCTTACAGGCAAAGTGGTAGAAATCCAATTCATCTGTGGTACATCTTTGGGATATTGAAGAGAAAGAGAGCCATATTGATGCAGTGAAAAGTGAACTAGAGTCAAGCACTGTGAGATGGTAATGCTATTTGCAGTTTCGCTGTGTCACTGATAGGTTGATTTCTCACACACCCTGTCTGGTTAGCTGAAGATTCCCACTTAATATGTACAATGCCGATGTTTGTAATGGAAAGTAAAAGAAATTTTGTTTAACTTATTACACCCTGCTAAGCACATACATGCATACACATGCACGTGCACACACATATATAACCTGTAACGCGGATCAGTTCATACTGTTTTGAGCAAATTCATTCCACTGTGTGACACTGCTTCTGCTAAGACAGATCAGTTACTGTTTAGCTCCAATCAAACAACATTACAGTTAAGTTATGTTTAATCATTCATGATCTCTATATCCATAAATTACAGCCATTATTTTGACACTTCACAAATTTAAACATTATTACAAATAAATGAACATAGTAAATTATTCCAGCACAAATACACACTGCTTTTAAAAATCCAGACTAATGATAGCCCCCTCCCATATTAAGTAATTATAGAAGTTTGTTGACAGTGTACACCTAATATTTTTAATTGCAATAAACTAAGTAAATAAAATGGACATAGTAATTCAATAGGCACACACACTAGTTACAGCCACTTTATTGTGTGTACTCCTAATGTCTGACTATGATCAAATGAATGAATGCATATATAATAGCTGCATTTATGCAGCACATTGCAACCCACTACATACACACACACACACACACACACACACACACACACACAGACACGCACACACACAAAATACATTAACTCCTACAATATGACTATATGAGCTGGCTGCAAAGCAGAGAAGAATGGCTTACAGAGTTTAATTAAAAGAAGAATCTTGTTCAAAAATTGTTATACCAAAGACCTAGTTCTGTCCACAAAGCTTTCATGTGTCCTTTCGCATTGGTTAACACTGCTTCAGGTAGCATAAGCAAATGCAAAGTACTTCTGGATGTTTTATCCAGCAGTTCAATCATTCCTCATTGGAATGTTCTTTTTACTTCCATAAAATGTCAGGAGGACTTGTAATAAAGTATAGTATTCTGTATAACTGCATATGCATACATGCAAGTTGAAGTCAACTGACTTTTTCTGTAGTAAAAATTGGAACATGGGTGAATTTCAGATACTTTTACAGTACTGATGTGTACTGATTTCAACCACAAAACTTTTGTGGCTACTTGGCAGAACCTGCATTTGAGTCTTCATGTACATAATAAACTGCATTATTTCAATATGAATGGTATATCCAGTCCGTGTGTGTGTGTGTGTGTGTGTGTGTGTGTGTGTGTGTGTGTGTGTGTGTGTGTGTGTGTGCGTGTGTAATATAACTTTCAGATGCCAGGATCTCTGATATCTCAAGGGCTTTTAAAGTAGGGTTACCATATTTGTTTGTATGTAAAAGAGGACGAAAAAATATGTGCTGCTATCAGCACATATTTTTTCATCCTGTTAGGGCTGAAGAGCATTATAAAAAAAAAAAAGTCTTTATTCTTGTAGAACTAAAACTAAAGACCTTTTTTTTTTTTTTTTTGCTCCCCTCTTAGGTTGAAGCGCAATAAAAAAGGTCCATGTTTGGGGATTTTTGATTGGCTCGTATGCCGGTATATGAGCCAATCAAAACCTCACACAGAAGACCCTTTTCTGTTCAGTGCGGAACATCAAGCAGTTCCGCATTGAACAGAGCTCCGCTTTTTGATTGGCTCGTATACCAGTTTACAAGCTAATCAAAAATATGCACAGCGGACCCTCTTCTGTTCAATGCGGAACATCAAGCAGTTCCGCATTGAACAGAGCTCCATTTTTATTGGCTCATATACCGGTATATGAGCCAATAAAAAAAAAACCAAAAACAAAGCGGAGGAAAGACTCTGAAATAGGGCTGTCTGGTTTTTGAAAATTCTGCGATTTGTCCAGGTTTTAAAACCCGGACAAATTGCAGAATTTTCAAAAACTGCCCTGACAGGAGCCTAAAAAGAGGACGTGTCCAGGGAAACCCGGATGTATGGTAACCTTATTTTAAAGCCCTTTCACACATAAATATGACTATGACATGGTGGTTGTCCATGTGGAAAAACATGACTTGCAGAATCCTTAGGGATGTGCAGAGAGAGATGACTACACTCTCCATGCATGTCACAGATGCAGGAAAGATTGATCACAAGTGGAATCTTTCATTCACCAAAATGATGCCTAGGTACAGAGAAAAGATGACTGGCTTCAGCAATTGGCTAGAAAAGAAGTTATGTACTTACCATAACGTTCCATGTGAGTTGTTCATCTTGCCTTCATTCTTTACTGATGGTTCAGAGCCGATCCCTCGGCTCCAAGTCGGCACCAACTGCAAAGCTCGAGGATTTCAAGTAGCTCAAGGCCAAGTCGCTATCCCATGATGCACTCTGAGTTTTCTCAGATCTTGTTTGCTTCATAAAATAATACCATATGTCATTCTATAACTCCATAAGAGAGAAAGTATAGAAGGGCTGAGTGTCCAGGAAGGATCTAGCATCTCGGTCTTCTGAAAGCTCAGGAGGGGGTAGGAGGGAGGAACGTAAGAATGAAAGTGAGATGAACAACTCATATGGAACGTTAAGTACATAACTCTTTATGTGAAGTGGTTCTATCTCACAGTTCATTCTTTACTGATGGGTAGCGTCCCAAGCACCATCAACCTTGGGTGGCTCATGGGATTATATTTCTCAAGACCGTGAATCCAAAGGAGACCCTGTCCCTAGAGGCCCTGTCAACTTTTTAATGAGTGATAAAGGTATGAGGTTTTGACCAAGTGGCTGCTGCACAAATGTTATCAATAGGAAGTCTGGCAGAGAAAGCAGATGATGTAGAAACTGATCTGGTTGAGTGAGCTTTAATTTTATGCTGCAAGGGCATATTGGCAACTGAATAAGCAAATGTGATACAATCAGATAACCACTTAGACAGAGTTGTTTTAGCCACTGGCGTACCCTTCCTGGAATCTGAAAATGAAACAAAAAGCTGGTCTGATTTTTCTGAATTCTTTTGTTCTATCCAAATAAAATCTGAGCTGTCTGTGAACATCAAGTTTGTGCAGCACGTACTCTAAATTGTTGGAGTGGTTGGGGAAGAAAACTGGCAAATCAATAATTTGGTTGAGATTAGTTTCAGTGCAAACTTTGGGTCAGAAAGAGGGGTTTGTTCAAAGTGAGACTCTGTCAGCATGGAAAATCAAATATGGAGGCTTGATGGATAAGGCCTGAAGCTCTGACACTCTGCGGGCAGAAGTAATAGCCACTAAAAAGATGGTTTTCCATGATAAAAATTTGAGGTCACATGAGGAAGCTGGTTCAAATGGCAGAAGAATTATGCAGGAAAGCATAACATTTAGATTCCATGGAGAATAGGGAGATTTCACAGGTGGTCTAATATAAAAGGTCCCTTTGATAAAAGCTTTGGATAATTTGTGTGACATAATATTCAATCCTTCAAATCCCAGATGAAAGTTAAAAATGGCAGCAAGTTGAATATGGACTGTTGCTGCCGCAGCTCCTTTATTGAATATCATAGTTAAGAAATCTAGAATAGAGGCCATAGGGGCTTGGTAAGGATCGATATTGTTTTTAGATGCCCATATAGAAATGTTCTTTCCATTTTCTGAGGTACAGCTTCCTCGTAGAGGATTTATGAGATGATAGGAGAATTTGCTTCATCTCATTGGAAAGGTTATGGAACCTGGCTTTGATGGGAAATGCAGCAGCCAGGCTGTCAGCTTCAGGGACTGCAGAGAGGGATGAAGTTCCCCCAACGAGTGTGTCAGAAGGTCTGGAACTGGGTCCAGAATCCAGGAGTCCTCCAAAAAATGAAGCTGAAGGAAGGGGAACCAAATCTGATGAGGCCAAAAAGGAGCTATTAGAATGATGGTCCTTCCCGGGGCTTTGGCTTTCTGTAATACCTTGGGTATCAACGGGATTGGTGGGAATGCATAGAGGAGACCCGGGGGCCAATCGTAAATGAGTGTATCCCTTGCAGCTTCTCCCAGAGGGGGAATCAAAGCAAAGTAGCTTCTGCATTTGGTGTTCATGTGACTGGCAAAAAGGTTGCAGCAAGGCTGGCCCCACCTGTGGAATATCCTGTCCACTATTTCCGTCTTGAGGGACCACTCGTGGGGCAACAAAATTGCTCTGCTCAACTTGTCTGCTATTATGTTGGATTTCCCTGGGATGTGCATTGCTAACAGAAAGCTCTGAGTGGAAATAGCCCACTGCCATACTCTGAGGGCCTCGCGACAAATGGGGATAAGATCTGGTTCCTCCCTGTTTGTTCAAATACCAGACCATTGACATGTTGTCTGTCTGGATTGCAATCATACCCAGAGGAAGAGAGTCCTGGAAGTACTGCAATGCCAAAAGTACTACTCTCCTCTCTAGGACATTGATACACAGATGTGTCTCTTGATCAGTCCATGTGCCTTGGGCTATCTTTCCCTGAAAATGCCTCCTCCACCCTATCAGGGAAGTGTCCATGGTCACTGTGGCCGCTGGAGGGGTTAGCACAAATGGGCGTCCTATCGTAACATGAAGTGAGGTCAACCACCACTGAAGATCCTTTTTGCAGGAATTTGTGATCATTATCATGTGAGACATGGGAAGCTCATGGTAAGACCATTGAGTAAACAACAGCCATTGTAGTATCTGCATGTGCATATGACCTAGTGGTATGGCTAGAATTGCTGCTGCCATCATACCTAACAATTTCAGAACTTCTGATGCTGGTGCTTTATTTTTGGATATTAGAATGCGGACATGCTGACGGAGAAGTAAGACTTTTTCTACTGGAAGTCTTAGCGTGGTGGTGGTGGTGGTGTCCAGTTCTGCTCAGATAAAAACGATATGCTGCGATGGTGACAATGCACATTTTTCTGAGTTTATTATAATGCCCAGCTGATTGCAGAGTGACAGAGTGGACTCCCTGGCCTGAATGAGTTGATGCCTGGTGGTGGTGGTAAGGAGCCAATTGTCTAGGTACAGAAACACCTGGAATCCTAAATGTCTCAGGTGAGCCATGACCACTACTATGCATTTGGTGAACACTCTGGGGGCTGTAGTGAGACCAAAGAGCAGGGCTTGAAACTTGTAATGATTGGTTCCAACTTCCCAGCCAGAAGCGCAGATAATCCCTGGATGGTCTGGTCATTTTTATGTGGTAGTACGCATCCTGGAGATCCATCAAACACATCCAATTGTCTTTCCCTAAGAAGGGAAGTATTGACTGAATTGTGAACATCCGAAACTTCTCTTTCTTTACAGATTTTTTTAGTCTGATGAGGTGCAATATAGGTCTCCAGGCCCCTGTCTGTTTTGAAACTGAAAAGAATCTTGAGTAAGTTTCGGATTCTGTCTGGCCTGCTGGGACTGGTTAGATGACTCTTTTTCTTAGCAATGTCTGGACCTCTACTGTTGCTTATTCCCTGTAACTGGGTAGAACATTCAGGGTTTTCCTTGATGGTGGAGGGGGTGTGGCGAAAGGGATGAAGTATCCTCTGGAAATGATACTTTGTACCCAGTTGTCATTTGCTATTTGGAGCCAGGCATCTGGGTACAAAGATAAGTGACCCGACTGCCTCCAGAGCAGAACAGTTGGGCCTCCTTTCAGAAGTGCTGGTAGAGTTTCCCAAAGAAGTGATCTCTGTCGCCTTGGTGTTGCGGACCCCCTCTGCACGAGGGTGGTGTCTTCCGTTATTGACCCCCCCCTGCCCCTGGAGAGGGGTTCACCACGTGTGTCCTGAAAGGCTCCTTGGGCTTTTCGGAACCACATTTTACCTTCCTTTTGACCCTTGGAGTAGGGTCTGGTAGGAGAGGAAAAATGGACCCCGATGGCAGACAGAGTCTTTCCATCCTGCTTACACCTGGTTAAGGTTTCCTTGACTTTAGGCCTGAAAATGGATGAGCCATCCAAGGGGGTATTCAAGAAGGATGACTTGAAGGGCTCCACAAAGGAATACAAGTGCATCCAGGAGTGTCTCCTAAGAGCAACTCCTGTTCCCACTGCCCTACTCGTTCCATCAGCTGCATATAAAATGAGGCGCATGGACGAGTTAACTATAGAATTGAGGGTAGCAAGCTCGGCGGCAACTTTGTCTGTAGCTCCTGCAGCTTCTGCACCCTGAAGAGTATCTCCCAGCTCTTTAAGGAGATGTATTTGTAGTCTGGTAAAATGGGTTAAATAGTTAAGCAAACAAAGAGCAAAAGTTGCTGAACTAAACATGCTCTTCGAAGGGCGGAGACACCCAAGAGGTGGAGAGCTGAGACCCAAAAGCCTTCAGGAGGACTGACTCATCCTCAGTAGGGTTGGTGGACTGCCAGTCACCCCTCCCACTAAGGATTTCAAGTATCTCAGCAAATGAGATATCCTCAGAGGGGGACTGTGGGGACCCTTCCGATTCATCCAAGTCAGTGGTTTAAAAACAAGATGTGAGCATACCAACAAAGCTGAGAAAAGCCAAAAAACATCCTAAAACACTTCTTTATTACAAAAGGATGAGTGCTTTCACGAGGTTACCGCTTCATCAGATCCATATAAAAACCTACTCAAATTAAAACATTTATACAAGTTAAAATCACATATAATTAAAAAATCAAGTTCACCTTCTACTAATTAAAGCTGGCCTTAAATGAATACTAGCATTAATCCCTGGAACTTTATGTGCTTGCAGGGCTATAATGCATTTCACTTCCAAATTCTCCAAGTAATTATTCACATTACCTCTTCTCATACCAGGTTTAACCAGTTGTTAAACTCTAAAATGGAAGACATTATGCCCTGTTTTAGCCATATGTACTGCCAATGCATTTATAAGGACTTTGTTTCTGATATTCCCAACATGTTCCTAAATCCTTTCCTTAAAGTTATGCTTTAATTAGTAGAAGGTGAACTTGATTTTTTTAATTATATGTGATTTTAACTTGTATAAATGTTTTACTTTGAGTTGCTTTTTATATGGATCTGATGAAGTGGTAATCCCGTAAAAGTGCTCATCCTTTTGTAATAAAGAAGTGTTTTAGGACTTTTTTTGGCTTTTTCTCAGCTTTGTTAGTGTGCTCACATCTTGTTGTTAAGCCTTGATTTTTGTTGTTTGTGAGCCAACTTTGGCAGGGGTGTGTACTGTTTATTTTACTTTGTTTCATCCAAGTCAGTGTCAGATGTTAAAGACTCCTGAGAGGAGTCCAAATGTTTCCTCTTACACACTCTATTCCTGGGAACCTCATCAGTGGGAGCTGCTGAAGAGGTCTCGGAAGAGCATGGGCCACCCAATGGGGCTTCCTGAGGCTCTGGGTCTCTGCACTTAGCAAGGAGCTGTGAGGCAGAAGCAGACACAGGTGCTTTAGGAGATGAAGAAGCCAGACCCAAAGTTGAGGATGTGTTGGGAGACATAACTCTCCTCATGGCTTCGAAAGCACTTCTGCTCCAATGCAAAGGGACCGACAGATCCGAGGAAACCTTTAATACCCCTGGCACTGGGACAGTGGTCTCCGAGCCCGAGGTAGGAGCCGAGCTCATGCGAGCTGAAGCCTCGAGAGGCAAAGTCAGAACCAACAAGTCGGTTTGACTATCCTCCCTGGACCCAACCAGAGAGTGTTGTCTCCTAGAGTCCTCAATCGGCACCAAGGACATCAGAGTGAATGGAGCCGAAGACACTGGAGCAGGCATCAGCTCCGAAGGCTCCACAATCAGTAGGTCTGACTCCTCTGGCTCCGACGGACTGGTATGGCTCAGAAGAGGAATAGATATAGCTGGCATAAGGGTCTTCGGCTCCAAAACCAGCTGGGTCAGAGCCAATAATAATTTGGCAAAGGCTGGTGGCTGTAAAAGCTTCTGCACCACCCGAGCAACATCCAAATCAGATAGGCTCACAGAAGATTGAGATGATTGGACTGATGGTACCAACTGGAGAATAGGTGATTTAGGAGTTTTGGATAATGGTTCCAAGATGGGGGACTGGCTCCGAAAGGAGAAGACAGTTGGCTCCGAGACATGTGGAGCCAATATCACAGACTCTTTAGATTTTTTTTTATTCTCCAGAAGTCTTGGAGGACTTTGAGGACTTACTAGATCCATCCTGGTCACTCAAAGCCCCCCAAAAGGAAGGTTTCAACAAACCCCTATCTATAAGCTTCCTTTTTCTCTCTTGGAGAACTCTAGAGGAAAAGGAATGACATATAGCACATGTCTCTTGTAAGTGCAAGGCACCCAAGCAGTATACACAATTCACATGGCAGTCTGTAACCGACATCTTCTGCCCACATTTAGGGCATTTTTTTAAACCCTGACTTAGGGTATTTGCCCTTGTCATCAGCCATGACAGAAGTGGACACACCCAACAACAGCAGAAAAATTAGTCTTCTAATAAAAACCAGGCTAACTATCAGCACACACACACATAAGCCTTTACACTAAGGCTAACTAACTATTCAAAAGCCTTCTAATAAAAACAGGCTAAAGATAAGCACACAAGCCTAAAATTAAGGCTAAAAAGCAAACACACACAATATAATTAAACAGGTAATTTTAACAGCTAGTAAACTCTAACAAAATACTATGCTGTAGAAAAAAATATGACAAAAGGTCACTGACTAAACAGTTACTATTCACTAAATAATAACACTATACTAAGCTAATAAGAAAAATGACAAAAGGTCACTGAACAAGCAATATTTTCTGTCAGAAATTTTAAATAGGCCTATCAGAAAAATGAGGCCAAATGTAAAGCTAAGAAACAGCACACAGGGAAGGGGGCTCTATAGAAAAATCTTTAAGAGCTTATCTAACTTAAATCTGTCTACTATAGTGAAAAAACTAACAACAATATTTGAAAATTAATAAAGTATCTAAAGTTTACTGGCTCGAGCTATCAGGAACCTCCAATCAGTTGCAGTGGCAAACTAGATCTGAGGTAACTCAGGGTGCATCATGGGATAGGGACTTGGCCTCAAGCTACTTGAAATCCACGAGTTTTGCAGTGGGTGCTGACTCGGAGCTGAGGGATTGGCTCTGAACCCATCAGTAAAGAATGAACGGCGAAATAAAACAACTTCACATTAGTTATTATTCCCTGGAGATCCAGTACATGTCAGCATGGGATGTGTTACTTGACATCCCTTAGTGCTTTGTCAAGGATAGTCTGCATCTTTTGTTTTAGGACTGTCTTCAGATTTTAAGTCTTTTTCCACCTCCAATATCCTTGTTAGTCAACCACAAGTGTTGGCTTGATTTACACATTTTTTATTATGCCTTCACCCTACTTTTCTAATACTACCCTGTCAACCTTGTTATCCTGCCTTAAAATATGTTCTCAAAGTGACAGCAGGGAAAATGTATGTGTTTGTGTATAGTTAAGTAATTATTCAACTGCTTAGTTAGCTGTTTTTGATTGCACTGTAGTTTCGGAGCACTTATCCTCAGCTATTCCCCGCAGTTATAAATTAAACTTGAAGTAAAAGTTGTAGATCTGTTAGAAATGGATCTATGCCTGTGTAGGCTTAATGGGCCACAGTATAACTGACAATTTTATATTAAGGTCTCTAGCTATTATTAATACCTCACTATGAATCATTGGACGAAAGATACCAAGATTATTATCACAAAGTTACAGGTAGTCCAGTATCCTCAAACAATATAGGACTACTCCAAAATTGCAAACAAGTACAATCTCCCAATAAATACAAGTGTATGTATATAGACAAATGCACAAAAACTCATTTGTGTATACATACATGGACACATTAACAATAAATACACACCTATATACACATGGATTCACAAGAATACACAGTTATGTATGCATGCATGCACAAACACATACTTAGGAAGAAATTCACACATGAGCATCTGTATTAGCACACACATGGTCACCAACTAATCCTTATTAAAAGTCACACCAGAATATAGGAATCAATCAGAAGAGGTCAGAAAAAAATGGGAAGAGAGATTAGCTATAGAATTCCCAAATAAACTCTGGGAGGATATAAATATGGCTCACAAATATGCATCAAAGTCTAGAAGATTTAGGATTTTTGCATGAAAGTGTTTGCATAGATACTTTTAAACCCCAAGCAGACGCCAAATATTTTTTCCTCAGGTAGATGGCAAATGTCAGAGGTATGATGGTAAGAGAGAAGAGGTAAATGGGAACATATATTTTGGGATTGTAATGAGTTGGTAGACTTTAAAACTTCTCTACAGAGTACTCTATTGGGAATACTGGGGGGACAAATAACTAAGGAAATAGTTTTTTTGAGCTGGGATACAGGATCTGAATTGTCTAGACATAGTAAGGCCCTGTTACGTTTAATTCAGGTGGCTGCCAAAAAAGCACCTACTTGAAAATGGAAGTCAAAATCTAAACCAAGTATACTTGAAGCACTTGTGAATATTGTAACAGAAATAAAAGAACAGGAGGTGGGAGTCTAGAGAAAACGGTAAGAGTAAATTACGTAGAAAAAAATGGAAACTATGGGGACATTACATGCAGAAAAAAATGTTTTGAAGGAGGAAAGAAGTTTACAGGAAGGCAGGAACTGAATATTTTATATAATGTTGCCTAGATTATAGAACGCATAACAATATGTGATTTATGTTTGCAAACATGAACTTGTTAATATGGATTGATTACTTTTTTAATAAATGTAAGTTTGTTTGTCACAAGTGATTCAATAAACATGTTTAAAAATGTCACAAAGAATTAATAGCAGCTTGAAACAAATTCCAGTTACCAGTAGGAAGTCACCTACCATAACATATTCAAAAAATAGAGCTAACATATAAATAATGTCAGAATGTGGAGAATCTTAACTACTGCATATTGAAATAACTGGCCATACGATGTGAATTAAAATCAGACGACCTGTAAAAAATGTAAAGTAGAGCAGAAAACATTGTACCACCAGAAACAAAAAACACTGCAACAAGAATTACACTAAACACAAACTGTAATTCCTTTTTCCACCAATAATTACATCAAATAAAATGGATGATATCAATAATTCTTTACAGTGTAAAGGTTCATAAGTAAGTACTAGGTTAATTGTTACTATGGGTCATTTTAAGCCTAGCCAATTTCTTTTGATAAAAATCAAATGCTGTACTTCTTGTATATGAGGTAAACACCTTGGCCATTATGCCAACCCTCAGGAAAAGTCCTCCTGACATAAAAAGTACATTACCTGTAGCATCCAGCAGCTGGGTGGCATAAGTAGGGTTTCTGAACTGATTGAATAGTTATTTTCTTCTAGAGAGCTTGTTTTCAAAAATCAACTCCAATGTGTCCCTTTCCCATAGCCCACTGATCCTGATTCATATATCCACGGTTATTATGTATAAAGTGTGTACAAAGTAAAAAACTAAAAACAAAAAAATAGATATATGTATAATGCATGAAACTCTCCTCCAGCCATCCTCTGTCACCAGGGAGTTCTCATCTGAGGTGAAGTCTATAGGCATGCATCACCTTCAACATAAACATATCCACTAGCCACCCTGCCCCAACTATTCAAAAAATCAAATAGCCTTGTCTCATTACATTGAATGAATGAATGAATAAACTTTAAACAGCCTGTTACTTAAACTTTTCATCTAGTGTAATCACATTATTTTAGGATCTATCTAAAAACAGTGTAGTTGGTGCCTCATCAAGTTAAATGCAGACATTTACACCTTCACCTAATACATTGTCAAAGATGGTACTGGCAACTTACAGAAATTCATATGCACACTGATTTTGTCAAACTTCCCTAAGCACACACTGAGTTAACTAGAATATGTAACAGAAAAAAAAGTATAAACATTTCAAATTCCATGCCTTTGAGTCTGTAACATAAATGGAATGGATATGGAGAAATAATTATAATAAAAATCTGGAAAAACATACACACACACACTTAACACACACACACACACATATATATATATATATATATATATATATATATATATATAGATAGATAGATATATATATATATATATATATATATATATATATATATATATATATATGGTTCCACTTCATATTATCGAATTACCATTTCATCGAATTGCAAATTATCAAGACCAAATCGTCGAAAACTCATTTCATCGAAAACTCATATAATCGAATCTCAAATCATTGAAAATTATAAAGCAACTACAAATAACATCCCAGACACTGTTTACTATGTTTATGCAGGGGGGCAAGCTCCCCTGCACCCCACCCCGTATAAATATACCAACTGCAAGGTCGCACTACAGTGGGGTTAGGAAATAACCTCTTTCCCCCACTGTAGTGCAACCTTGGAGTTGGTATATTTATTTGAGGGTGTGGATGCAGATTGCCTCCTGCATAAACATGGTAAAAACTTTGTGGAAAGTTATTTGTAGTTGCTTTATAGTTTTTAATGATTTGAGATTCGATGATATGAGTTTTCGATTAAATGAGTTTTCGACGATTTGGTCTCGATGATTTGCAATTCGATGAAATATGAAGTGGAACTATATATATACATATATATATATATATATATATATATATATATATATATATATATATATATACAGCAAAAGCTTCAATTATTGTAAAAAATAAATGGAGCCAGTGATTAGCGCTTTCATCCCTTTATAAAGTGTCAGGGACTTCATCAGAAATAACAGATTTTAGTGGGATCATCATATAATGAACATGAAAGGGGTGGTGTGTAAAAATTATAAACCAATGTACAGTCAGCTAGTTCAAAAACAGAACTGTGCTCCAATGAGCTAAATGTCACATAGCAAACAAGCACACAGAAAGAGATAAAACTGTCATTCAATTTAGAGCGGGAAAAAATGTACAGTAAGCTAGTTCTAAAACAAAACTGTGTTCCAATGAGTTAAATGTCACATGGCAAACAAGCACAGTGAAAGAAGAGATTGAACTGTCCTGTCAATCAATATAGAGTGGCATATATATATATATATATATAGATATATAGATATATATATATATATATATATATATACTAGTCAGCACGCTACAAAACAATATTTCTATGTAGGCACCACAAATGTATCAACTACATAATTCAATGGGCAATTGATTTACCCACATGCTATGCATCTATGTTTCAGACCATCTTTTAATGACAATTAATGTGGTCATTCAAGTGAATATGTTTCCCCACAAGCCAGAGTCTGTTTCCACAGGTTTCCTCCTGGGTAGCTATTTGTGTATGTGTGTGTGAGTGTATGAGTGTACTTCAAAAAATGCAAAAACCCACTTACTCAAATCACTTATGATCGAGATGAAAGCATCAAAACCTTACTTACACGAAACTTCACATCAACGAAAACATAAACCGGGAAAAGGAACCACTTGGTCACAATGGGGAAATTTGCCCTTTCCCCCACTATAGTGCAATCTTGGAGTTGGTATATTTAGTTAGGGGGGTGTGGGGTGCACAGCTTTGGTGGGTTTAACATGGCTTAATTTGTGTATTTGTTCCTGTTGGCCAAGTGGTTCCTTTCCCAGTTGACGTTTTTGTTAATGTGATGATTCATGTATGTAAGGTTTCAATGCTTTCATCTCAATCATAATTAATTCAAGTGGATTTTTGAAGCAGACCCATATATATATATATATATATATATATATATATATATATATATATATATATGTGTGTGTGTGTGTGTGTGTGTGTGTGTGTGTGTGTGTGTGTGTGTGTGTGTGTGTGTGTGTGTGTGTGTGTGTGTGTGTGTGTGTGTATATATATATATATATATATATATATATATATATATATATATATATATATATATATATATATGTGCACAATAGTGTGACACAAAAGTTCTCCATTATGACTTTATTGAGCAACATATGATCCTTTGTTCCATGTGACTTTCTTTTATTACCATTTTGTTCTATTGCCATGATTGAATTTTCTTCTAAATGACTATAAACTCTGTTGGCATCAATTCTGATGTACAGTTTAAACGTCATCAGAAGGCAAGTTATTGGTCTTTAATTTTTAGAATAACTTGTAGGTTCACACTTAAGTAGGAGCATTGTTTTTCCTGTTGTTAACCGGGTTGGTGTCTGTTTGGGGTGCGCATATAAATAGTTCTTACTCTTTGTGCAAAGATGTTACTACTTTTAGCCAGAAGTTAGGTACTGCATCTGGGTTGGGGTTTTCCAATTGGAAGCTTTTCTTAACTTTATCTCAGTCTCCCTGGCCATTACTTCATTCCATTTCATACCCTGTACCTTTGAATGTCTCACTCTTTCTTTTATTTCTGCTATCCATTTAGCATCTTTGTTATATTCCACAGGATTTTCATAGATATTTCTCCAAAATGTATCTATTTCTTCTTTTTGGGTGGTCTTTCAATTCCATTTGCCTTGTTTCCAAATTCCCTATAGAACTTTTTGGGGTCATCAATAAATTGCTTATTTTGTACGTTTCCTTTATATTTATTGGTGTAGCTTCTGAGGTTTCTACCTGTGCTGAGATTTTTAGTTTATTATTTGCTATAGTGCAAGATAGATCCTGATCTGTTATAACACTGCACATTGCTTTTATCATGCCTATCTTTCTGAGTATTTTTGTTGATCTGTTCCCTCTTCTGTACTCTTCTAACAGTGACACTTCTTGTCTTAATTGCTTTGTAGTTTTCTCTATTCGATACTTTCATGGTGGTGTTCAGTTTCTCCCCTTCCTTTCCCTTACTACCCTGTGTTTTTGTGGTAGAATTTTATCTGTTATTAATTTATCTGAAAAGTAATATATCCTGCTTACTTATGTTATATCACATGGATCTCTATGGGCAGTCCTAATTACTATGTTCATTTGTTTTATCAAACTTCTGATTTTTTGGGTTTTATTGACCTTCTGCAGTCTATTTCTTTCATTGATCTTAATACGTTTGGTTACCTCTATTAAATCAAGCAACTCTTCTCTTAGCTCAATTTCTTCTAAACTGAGGGCACATTTCTTGTTCTCCATTTCCTGCAGGCATTCTATAGAGAGTTCTATAGCATCTTTCTGTAGCACGTTCTCTTTAGTTTCATCCTGTGTCATCCGTCGCTCTGTCATATGGGAACTCACTGGCCTATCACTCCTCATCATTGACTGCGTCAGAGATGCCACAGTTTCCTATTCCTTCCCTTGCTGTTCAGCTTCAAGTGAATGTTAATACTGGTTTCCTGTGGAAAGCTCCAAAATATCTTCATATGGCAACCGGCCTGTTGCTTCCCATTCCACTGGTTTCTCCTTAATTTAGATGTCTATTGCTCTATCTTGCTGTGATGTTTTCTGAGTTAGTTGTTCTTCACTGAATCCTTCACTTTGCAGGTACTCCATAACCTCAGTTTCTATTTCAACTACTCCATTACTAATTTTCTTTTCTACCTTTCCTCTTTGTCTTCTTATTTTTTTGTATTGTAAAGTTTTCCATGACTGATTTCCTTTGTTTGTATTTTTCTTCAAATATCTTTGGTACTGTTCTTTTTGTATTAATTAGTTTTGCTTTCTACTTTGCATAAATGTTACACTATATTAAATCTTTTTCTTTCCCGTGTCCATATTTCTTCTTTAGATGTTTCCTGATCTTCCTGTTTCCCCTTATTTTGGGGACTCATTCTGTCATGCTGTGATCTAACCTGTGGTAGACCTTCTACACCAAATCCTTCATTTTGCAGGCATTCCATAACTTCAATTTCTATTTTTTAACTTCTACTTTACTAATCTTCTTTTCTACATTCCCTCTTAGTGATATTATTTTTTTAATGTGAAATTTTCCATATCTGGATGCCTTTGCTGGTATTTCTCTTTGAATATCTTTGAGGTGCCATTTTGGTATTGATTAATTTGGCTTTTGACTTTGCATAAATATAGCATCATATCAGATCATTGTTTCTTTCCCATGTCCATATTTCTTTTTTATACTTTTTAAAAATCTCTAGACTTTGTTATTTATATTTTTGCACTTCCTCATATGCTTCTTTTTCCAAACAGATCAAAGTTCCTTTGTCTATATAATGTTTTTCACAAATCTGTTATATTAATGAACACAAATGTTTATTTGAAGCTTCTAACAGTTTTTTTTGTGGAAGCATTTTTCTTTCCTCTAATTTCTCTCTTAATCTTTTTTCTATATAGTGTCTGGAAATTCTGGGCTTTTTGCATAATAGTAACAATACATACCCCCAGATTTACTAAATTTTTGTGCAGGACTAGCTTAGTCCTGCATGGACGCGTCCATTTAGGAGCAGGACGAGAGCATGCCATGCATATTAATAAGGTGCACTGCCTGAGCTCCTAGGCTTACACTGAGCATATAAGAGTGCAGGGGGGAGTGTCTGAGAGCATAGCTCTCAGAATAAACACACCCCTGCAATGTAGAACAGCAAAAAGAGGTAAGGAATGAGCGAGACCGCTCATAGGTGTCCACGTATCCCCACCAACAGCCCCCATGTGTACAACAGCAACAGTACATTTAAATAAAATGAAGAAACCCTTTTATATATTTTTTAAAAATCCGATTAAAGCTAACCGTAGATCCACAGTTTGCCCATCGCTTAGCTATGGTTAAAGCAGCTTAAAAGGCTGAAGAGGATAACAAGGAAGATGTATGCAAATGAAGCAGCATAACAATTGTGTAGTGGGCAGAGCATTCGCCTTATGAGCAGGCATTCCCGCTTCGAGTCTCACTGCAGCACATTCCATTTTACATGGCAAAGCACGTTATGACCAATCTTTTTGTTGCAAAACCCACTAAATAACATATATTTATGAACTGGAGTACTGCAGGAAATGCACATGTGAAGTGCCAGTGTCATAATGAATAAGGCACTAGTAAGCAGGTTTAAGCACAAATAAGCAGTAGTAAGCATATTTAAGCACTAGTAAGTGGGTGTAAGTGCATTTGCATGGGGGTAAGCAATGCCTACACTGGCTAAGCAATTCTATAGGTAACTCCCTGTAAGCAGATGTAACAGCAGGTTAGCAGTGCTTGCCGTCGTCATGCAAATTCACTTACAACTGCTCAAAAGTGCCTTAATCACTCTGTATCCAACGGCCCTTGTTCTGCCCACCAACAAAATAAACAGCCATGTAGGTCTCGAACCCAGGACCCTGTACACCATAGCCCCGGTAGTTATCAACCAGGTCATCACAGAAGTACAGAAGAATGAGGTAGTAGTAAACATGTCCTCACCATAGTATAATCAAACTGAACCAGTGAAAGGCATCAGTATACAGTCATATGTGCCATAACCCACTACATAACATAAATATGTGAACTGGAGTACAGCAGTAAGCCCAGAAGTGAGGTGTAGTTGTAATAGAGTGTCGACGTCCCCAATAAAACACAAAGACCCCACAGAGTGTACGTGCACATTAATCAGGGATACTAGGCATACATATAAGGTGTAATGAATAATAACACAATGCCAAAAAAAATTATAATGAATGTCTAATGTAGGCAAAACTAAGCATTGCACAGGCCAGCTTCGGAGGTGTGAGCAATGTGTAGACCAGCTCTTTGTGGCCAGTGGTATACCCCTTTAAACAATGCCAACCTTAGGTAAGCAGGTTTGCCCATAGCTTAGCCTTTCAAAACCAGTCAATCACGGAACATTGCGGGAAATCGGTCCTACTTAAACCCAAGAGGCGGAAATACAGCTCATAACTGGTTGTAGCTTCCTCTTGCAGGCACCATGGCAGTAAGGGGAGAAGGAGTGTGCTTTTGAGTGCAGCGCTGGTGCATCCAGGAGTCCAAGGTCATGGCAGGACTCCTAGTTAAAGACCATGCACAGAGACTGCTGCAGGGCCAGTACCAGGGCACCCACTATAAGGCAGAGGCCTGGGACCATCTTGCCCGTGACCTCACTAGTGCCACTGGCATACCCCGAACTGGTGACCAGGTCAGGCACCACTATGCTGACCTGAAGCGGTGGAAGGGGGACCTCCTGGAGGAGTAGCTCCAAGAGGCTAAAGCATCAGGGGATGTTCCAGCCATGTGTAAGTATCATCCCAGTATGTGTGTAATAATTGCCAGCTCAGGTATATCAATGATAGGTATGGCTAAATATTCCTCTTATGTCCCCCACAGCTGCAACGGAGCGGGCCATGAATCAAGAGGCCCACATCTGCCATCTGGTGCGGTTGCGACACGAGGCAGGTCAGTAATACTTATGCTTTTACTATCATAGTGTCATAGGAAATAAAAATAAAAGTAGTAGTAAAGTAATTGCTAGTATAAAACCTGTATTGTTCAAGCCAAATACTGCATACACTAGAGAATATGGCAGGAAGAGTCTCATATTGTTTGTATGGCAATAAAAGTGTAATATCCTGGCAAAACAGGTCTAACTGCTGGACTGCAAGTGTATATGCTGGTATCATATGGTGATGTAGACTTGCAATCATGCAATAGTACTGTTGTATTAAGCACTGTTACCCACACCATGCACCATAAATTGAATGTGTAGGAATGCCTGTATATGACAGGTGTAATCCCCAGAGGCCATTTAGTACAACTGAGAGACACATAGACAGTAAACAGGGAAAATGCAGACAACAAAAACCGAATAGCACATGCAACTGAGATGTGAACTGTTGTTTTTTTAGCACACACAGCCACGGTTCGAATCCTGCCAGTGGTAGTAGTCTGCATACAGAATTATACCCCACAACTGTACAGATATGTCCAGAATGTCTATTAAAGTGGCCCATATGTATTACCTATCAACCCGTCCCCCTGGGAAATCAGTAGGATGATCCTAGATGTATAGGCAGCAAACAGGAAATACAACTGAATGACACACATCTATGACAACAAGCCTGGCACACTAGCAACTCCCCAATACCTTATGTGACTAAGAAGCCACATTTATCCCATTTACACCCCAACTTGTTAAGCTGTGGTCAGAGTGTGTACAGTAACAGAGTGAGATGTATGTGCATAATAGTAATGTGGAACCTGGTACTGTGTGTGGGAACATTCAGGTAGTGCTAATAAACATTCCTCCCACAGGTCTGACAGATACCAGCACTTTGCCCAGAAATACAAGAATGATACGCAGTTGCTATGATTAATGAGGTATTACACATCACTGTCGCCCACACTGTCCTACAACATATAACTGTCTATGAAATCTGTATATGAGTGTTGTAATACAAGGTCAGAATGCATAAGCACAGGGGATTAATAAGACAGAAAGCAGATTGGAGGTACACAGCAATATCGATATAGCAGACACAACTGTGATGGACAGTGTTTAAGCTGTAGCAGACACAACCATGATCTGAATCCTGGGAGTGGAATTAGACTGCATACAGATTCATACCCCTCAACTGTACACATGGGGCCAGAATGTCCAGTATATGTGCCAATATCTGCTGCCTGTCCCCCCTGTCCCCTGGTAAGTCTGTGGGATGATCCCAGATGTGTAGCTAGCAAACAGGGAATACAAGTGATTGTCAACCATCATGAGAACAGTCCTGTCACTGTAGCAACCCTCAAAACTGTTAGGGCAGTAATATTTCAAGTATGGCCTATCTACACTCCCATGTTGTCAAGCTGTGACCAGACTGTGTACAGTAACAGAGTGAGATGTATGTGCATAATACTAATGTGTAATCTGGAACCTTGTGTGGCAATAGTCAGGTAGTCCTAACAAGCATTGCTCCCACAGGTACATTGGATACAAGCACTGTGCTGAGAAATACAGACCAATATAACCTGTACTGGTACCTTCCACCCTGGTATTGTAGGGGATTGTGAGTGTTGCAGTTTCTCTGAATAATAAAGTATCACTGGTCACTGTCACCCACACTGTGCTACATAATATAACTGCATAGGAAAGCATGTATATGTGTGTCAGGTCACTAAAGGTGGAAGAGGGAAATATTCTAGATATGTCCAGGCACACCAGCATGTGGTCAACACATGGCGAGAGTCTGTGCAGAAAGAGTTGGATAGCATAGTGCAAAACATCAACCCGGAATCTGGGCATATGTGTACAAACAGTTAGTGTTAACAAACATACCCTCCACAGGTATACCAAGTAAGAGGTGTATACTGCAGGTAAAACCAGTTCATGTGTAATGATGTTGACAGCCATATCAGTATCCAATATAGGTCTATAGGGTAGTGTAGTAAGACTTGTAAGGTACAGATAACAGCACTGACTAGGAAAGTAATGTGGAGTACAGGAATATACTACTTGTTAATTGACATCTCCCCCCTACCTTATCTCCAACAATAATCACCATACCCACTCCAACTGGTATGTACTGACTCTGATAATGTGCAATTGTTTAATAAATATTTTAATGGTTCCCATGCATGTGCCATATTGAATTATTCCAACATTGTTTGCATGGTGCCATCAACGTACCTGCATGCTGTTGTTATTACCACTGTGGTCCCATATATGCATGTGTTTTGTTTGCTATGCAACTGTTCTGTATCTGGTGCAGTGGCAGCTTATGCCATCAGACTGCAGGACTACAGCCCTCCCAGCAAAAAAAGATTCTTCAATAAAAAATAAAACATGTATTAAAAAAAATTATAATCATCAAATATTTTGTATGTTGACCCGACTCGCAAAGTCCCAGAACTCGAACTGCGCATGTTCATCGAGTTCCGGGTTTTGATTTATTTATTTTTTATTTAAATTAGTGAACGAGTCCAATTCTGCAACTCTAGACTGCTTTTCAGGCAGTCTGGATATGATAGAAGGAATCAGTGTGATGCCCAGACGTCTATGCGATTTTTAACCGCAGAGTAAGAAAAAGGGGGCTCGGACTGCCACGTCCACAGTCACGTACATGACGTGGACAGATGGATTGCTACTGATTGGTTCTCGCTCTCTTCTCAAAAAAGAGAGCGAGAAACAATCAGTAGTAGTCTGTAACAGTACTACTTGGATTTACTTTCTTGTGCTACAGTTACTGCTAGTGCTACGGACATGGACTATCGTTGGTGAAAGTAGTTAGAGTGGTTGACTAACTCTAACTTGAAGTTTCTTCCTTATCTTTGTTTTTTTTCGGACTGCTTGTTCTGCCCTTTGCCTTGCTGCTGGCTTGAATCAGAGAGTCACAGAGAAGAAGAGGAAGAAAGAAGATGGATACTCAGATCGGACAGTCACTTTTTACAAGTAAAAGTAATAAATTGAGGTAGGTGCCGGACTCGGCTCTGTGTTACAGATGCAATGTAATTTTTTTTTTTTTTTTTTTTTTTACAGTACTCATCTCGAACACAGCAGTAAAAATTTGCACTGCGTAGATCAGAATGATCTTCTACCAAAGCATTTTTTATTCCAGTTGTATGGCTTGCTTATAAAGAAGCACATACATTTGTAAATAGCAGAGTCAGTTACACAACTTGCACTTGCAGTTCTCATCTGTTCTCTTCTGAACTATGACTTCTCTACTACACTAAGAAATGTTTTGTACATATTTAATTTTATTTTTCTGTTTTGTTTCATTGGTAATGTGATCAATACATATTGTTAAATTAGAAGCCTTTGATTTATTTTGCAGCTATGTATTTCATTTTTGTAAGTGTTCTAGATTTAGCCTTTTATAGATCATTAAATAACAGCTAGTAACAAGAACAGATAGCTGTCTTATGCGGTATGTTTTTGTGTTTACTTTTGATGTACGTGGAGATGATGTGTTTCAAGCTGTAGGCCTTGGTTGTCAGAGATCATTTGTAGATGCTGTAATTAAATCAGTGGTGCAAAATTAAGGGATTCTGTCTGTAATACTGGTTTAGATCTCTTCAAAACCACTTACTTTGTGATCTTTGGAATCGTCATTGTGTTGGTTTGTGCTGTATAGTCTGTTCTCAAAAAAGAATTGCTGATTTTTACAGACACCTGCTGGGCAGTTGAATGTCTCTTTTACCAAACTTTGTGAAAACATTCTGTTTCTCACACACAAAAAAACACAAGTTTTTATGTTTTCTTTGCACTGGGTCTGGGTTCAAGACTTTGCAGTGAAATCTATGGTGGTAACACAGCATGTTATTCTAGCAACTTTTCAAGATTATACAAGCAGTGTTTAAAACATGTCCCTGTTTTTTTGGGGTTTTGCCCCCCCAATAAATTTTGGCTTTTTCCAGATTTCTTGTGCTGCAGAGTTCAGAGATACAGTTGAGCTGAGTGTCTAGGGGATTTTACACGGAGCTGAGAGCTGCAGGTGAAGAGATGTTTAGTGCTGCTTATGCTGAGTCTGCTTGCATAGTTAATAGTACAACAGGTAGTGTACTTGCTTTTGATGGAGTAGGCTGTGGGTTCTACTCCCACAGTATATAGATGCATTGCTGATACTGTACTGTATTGTAAAGGGGTGGCTGCTGCTGTCCTTTTTTGGTGAAGATACCTACTAACTATGAACCTGTTATCAGTTTGCCATCCATTCCCTATTGCAATATTACTAGATTACTAGCTTATCTTTTTTTTTATTTTTTTTTATGTAACATGGGTAATTTATTCCTCAAGGGCAACATGCACTTTATTTGTAGATCAAACAATGAAATATAAAGTTGTTTGCTAGCAGCAACCTCTTTATTAGTCACAGATCTCTTTAATGTGGAATTATTTAGATGACTTACTTCTTCAGAGATTGTGCATATTTACTGATACTGGTGGACTGTAGAAGTTTAAGTAGACTTTTATGATGGAAATGTTCTGAATTGGGCAGTTTTGTCATTACTGGTGCATGCATTTGGTTACATTGTTTACTGTAAAAATGTTAAAAACAATACATTTAAAATGGCCTCTAACAACTGTACTGTATTATACAAGGAATATTATTTAATACAATCAGGAAGGTGTATCAAAGAACACCTGTATGTTTCGTGTGCAAGGAGCCTATGATTTGAAAACAGCCCAACTTTAATCTTTATCTGTCACTGGCAAAATGTATTTTCTTTGAATGTGGGTTTCAATGCTGTTTCAATAAATATGAGTTTCAAGGGCAGAGAAGTTTTTAATACTAAGTATATTTTCATTGTGAAACTGCATTGCTTTGTTTAGCAGATGTCTGTTAGTGTTTTGTGCTGTAAAATGCAAAATAAAACTTTCAATGAAATCCAAATCATCAAAGAAGTAAAGCAGTATGCACATTACGGTGTTTATGATAAATGGGGTGAAATAGCCAAGTAATGGGACATTGGAATGGCTGCAGGGGGGAGGCTCCATTCAACCATGATTTTGTAAGGGGGGAAGGGCAGCAAACACAAAGACAACCCTGGCTGAACTATACCTGTCAACTGTCCAGATTTCTGAAGAATTAATAGATTTTTGCTTCTTATTTTTTTGTCCCTCATAAATTTGTGGTTTTCTGGCAAATCATTTAGGAATGAAGTCACTAAATAATGAGAGACATCGAGTTTCAGACTTCATAACCTTCAGAAAAATACATGCTAAAGCAAGACCTGTTATTCTATCAACTGTCTAAGTTTTTACAAGAGAAATTTTAAATACTGTTTGTATGTTCCCCCAATATATTTGGCCTTGTCCAGATTTCCTGCATTAAGAGGTTGAGAGGTGCATGCAAATAAATTGCTTTATAGAATTAGAAATATCCAAACCTCTCAACTGTCCCCGATTTTGGCTCAAAATGTTGCTCTCCCCCTAATAATCCCTCCGCAAAATGGCAATTTTGGAAGAAAACATGGAAGTTTACAATTATAAATAACTGTAATGATCCCCCTTCCCCCCAAAAGAGCAAATGTCTATCCCAACAGACTGGAGCCTCCCTGACATCACAGATGCACAGGTGAGAGCTGCCATCTCTAAAGCAAAAAACACAGCATCAATGGGACCGAACGGTGTCCTGGGCTGCGTCTTACACAAGCTCCAAGAAGAACTGAACCCTCACATAAAGTCACTGTTCAGTCTCAGCCTTACTACAGGATATGTACCCAAGGAATGGCGTACAGCAACAGTGGTCCCACTCCACAAAGGTGGTGCCACAATGGACCCTGGAAACTATCGCACTAATAAGCTTGACTAGCCTGGTCTGCAAAGCTATGGAGGGTATCATCATGGAACTCATAAACAAAGACATTGGGAACCTCCAAACACTGGATCCTACCCAATTTGGCTTTGTTGAGGGTATATCTTGCCTCTTGAACCTGGTTGACTTCTTTGAAACAGTCACCAAGGCCATAGATGAAGGAAAGGTAGTCCACACAGCCTACCTGGACCTCGCAAAAGCCTTTGACAGAATACCCCACTCGGGCATCATAAATAAGCTCACCAGCTTAAATATCAACCCGTATGTCACAAGATGGGTTGCAAACTGGCTCAGGGATAAAACCCACATGGTTAGAATTGCAGGTGCCATGTCAGACTCCAAACCAGTTACAAGTGGCATCCCACAGGGCTCAGTCCTGGGACCTCTCTTGTTCGGTATATATTTCTCTGAGGTACAGGATAACACGGGAGGACTATGGCTGACCAAGTTCGCAGATGACTGCAAACTGGGTGCCATAATCGACTTACCAACTGACACAAGCATCCTCCAAAAGGGTCTCACAGAGATGGATAACTGGTGCCAGAGGCATGGCCTAAATCTAAATGCCAAAAAGTGCATAGTCATCCCCTTTGGGAAAAACAAAGTGCCCACAAATTACCACATAGGTGTAATCCATTAAATCTGGAAGAAGTAATTAGGGATTTGGGGACCCAAGTAGATAGCAATCTCTTCTTTGACAATCATATTGCCAAAGTGGTTAGAAAGACCTTCTACATAGCCCACCTTATCACAAAAGGGTTCACATCTAGATCAAGAGAGGTCATTGTACCCCTCTACTCATCACTCATCAGGCCCATAATTGAATACAATGCCCCATTTGGGATGTACCTTACCCGACACCTGCAGCAACTGGAAAGACCCCAAAAGTACCTCACCAAGAGGATCAATGGACTCAAACAGATGCCCTACGCAGTTAGGCTAAATAAACTCCAGCTCTACTCAGTTGCTTACTGCCTACACAGAGGCGATCTGTGCCTGACATATAAAGCCATGTCCAAACCAGAATTAATGGACATGCTCCACCTCAGGAAATCCAGATCCCTTAGAGCCACATGCTTCAGGGACTTAAACCTCAGCACAGAAATAAATAGGACATGCTGAAGGGACAGATTTATATCCCAGGGGCTCCCCTCACTCTGGAACAAAATCCCAATCCATGTTAGGCAGAGCCCCTCAATGACCCTCTTCAAGAGAAATCTTGACGAGTGGATGGGAGATCGTAGGTTTACCCCTGGGATCTCTTCTGTGTCCCTACTAGACAGAGGCACAGTAAACTAACCTTAAAAGGGCTATCTTTTGTGACCTACTATACAGAGGCACAGTCAACTAATCTAAAAGGGTGGTGAAAGCCAAACACACTCTGGCTAGGCTTATAAATGCCCTAGGGCAGATAGCCTAATATCAACCTATGAACCTATGAACCTATGAATCTATCAGAGTTATAGAGTACTTTTATTTGAGAAATGCATGTAGATTCTCTTATTTTGTCAGCTGCTCAAGTTAACAGTACTAATATTAAAAAAGCATCCCTTCTTGGACAGGTTCCCAACTGTATTGTGTGGCAATTTTATATTTTTGCATCACATTTTCGGTCTGTTTTTCATAGAATTGTAGTTTTCTGGCAAATTACTGGCAAATATTTAAAGACTGAAATTAGAAAATAATGACAGACATTGAGTTTCAGATTTCATACCCTTCAGAAAATTCATACTAATGCAAGACCTACTACTATTCTATTATCCTTCTACGTTTATAAGAGCACTATTTAAAAATTGTCCTTATGTTTGGGCCTTTGTCCCACTTCTATGAATGGCTTTGCCCAGATTTCTTGCTCTGAGGTTGAGAGGTATGACAAATGTGTCAGAGCCATCAGTGAGCCAGAGACATTTCAAATTGTGACATACTTGTCGAACCCCACTCCCCCATGTAGTGACTCTGGATGTGTCCAAGCAAGGCAAGGAGCAGTTATGCAGTGTAAGTGTGCAGAGTATTCCCCCATCCAAGGTAGACACAAGTACGACAGTGGCTTTTCATCTGTCCTTGATTTTGCAGAATGTTCTGGTTTTCTGTCATTTTTATACTATTGATTTATGTTTCTTCTTATTCCGAAAATGCATGTTGTTGCAGGACCTGTTGGTCTGTGTTTAAGTAGCAATGTTTTAATGACCATCAGGTAAGCTTGTCTGAGATTGTAAGATGCAAGTAAGCTTTAATAAACATACTGTTAAAGAATTACCAACATTAAAAACCTTTTTGTTATTGCCATGCACAGAATATTTATATAA
Source organism: Protopterus annectens (assembly GCF_019279795.1). Classification (NCBI taxonomy): domain Eukaryota; kingdom Metazoa; phylum Chordata; order Ceratodontiformes; family Protopteridae; genus Protopterus; species Protopterus annectens. Next base: position 410,619,726 of record NC_056739.1, read on the forward strand.
CTAGATAACGTATAAGCCTTGGGTACAAAAATGCGTATGACAAGTATTTGTAATAAAAGACAGTATTACAATATTTTTAGAAGCTCATTACATTTGTTGGAGACTTGCAATCATCTTTGGCATTCTGTTTAGTTTATGGGTAAAGCCTGCAATCTATCATGTGTGGTCCATAACCTGTGTAGTAATCCTTTAAGCAATTTATCTTGAACTTGTTTCTTGTTTGCTGTTCATTTTTTACTTTGATCATGTTTTCCTATGGAACAAGTAGATAGTTGTTGTCAGGCAGCAGGTCTTTTTTGGATAAGAAACATTTTTACAAGTGGGGGTATCACAGAAATTGCTACTTTCAGCATGTTACTTGGTACTTTTATAAAGCTGAATATAAATTATAATTAGAAGTGCAGTGCAAGGAGAAGTGGTTTGAGTTGAGTGCTGCTTGTTTTTTTTTTAGTTGATTTTGATTGTCATTCCAGTAATGTATTTAAAAAGTAATTTATTTTTTCATGCCTCACAACCTTTTTGTTTCCATCTAGATATTAAGTAAGCTGTCATATAGTCAATGCACTGAAATGCTTGTTGTCTTCTACACTTCATTTTGTCTTAATTGGACTCTCATAATGATGGTTTGGCACCCAGGGCAACGTATTTAATTAAAGTTCCAGTTATTGTAGTTTTGATCATAGCCCTGCCCCTTTCTAGTTGGCCACACCCATTCAAGCTGTCTGCTGCAGCCCCCCTTTGATTTGAAGTCCCCAGCCGCCACTGATCTGGTGTCTGGGTTAATGGGAATATCTATGCATGCTGTTATACCTATCCCTAGAATGTGTTGACTATTACTAACCCATATATGATGTTGAAATCTAAAAACTATAGCATGCTTGGGAAGGCTGGTCCCAGTAGACCCATCTGTCTCACCTCAGCTGGCTGAGGCCCAGGCACCAGCATGTCTGGGGCCCAACCCCCGTACCTCCCTGTCCGTTGGTCCTGCATCACCTTCGGGTGGAACCACCTCAGGGGACGGGGCTCTCCCCCCTCCAGGAGTGGGCACGGACAGGCACCTGTCACCCATCGCCAGGTCGGGGTCATAGTGTGTAGAGCGATCGATGAGCAGGTCGATGATTTTCTACGCCAGCTTGAGGGCCGCATGTCATAATTAGAGAGTCAGCCTGGCTCTGTGGCTCAGCCCCCAGCACAACCACCTTCAGGGCTATGAAGGTGCAGTGGTGACTGCCCTTGGGTGGGGACCTTAGTCCCACTATTACCACTAGGGGGCTTGTGGGATTCCGATATCCCAACACCCCTCCCCATCAAGGTGTTTACCCCCACATGTGTCATATACTGCCCCTGTATGCGTCTTTTGTGACTTGCCTGTTTACCTACCCAATCTACCTCCCCAAATATACCTACTACCCCTCCCCAATATCCCACTTTCACCTGAAAAAAAGGCAATCTGTTCCCACACAAAAAATCTCACCCCATACATAGCTGTCCATTTCGCACATGTGTCCACTGGACACATAATCTGGTGTAATTGGCATCACAACTTATTATTGTTGTCCTCACCCCTCTCCCAGGTGTTTGAGTGTCCAAATCTACCTCCATATTCACTGTATATGCACAGCTGTTGCAGTAGAAGAAATTATCAGCTATGGACCTTCCCTAACCCTTCCTGCACATCCCTAGCTATATTCCCTACTGTCTTTTCCTCTTTGTGCCCCTTTTTCACCACTTTCCTATCAACCCTTTTTTCTTTTCTTTTAAAGAAATTAGCATGGGAGTAAGCGGGAGTAAGCACTTTTAAGCAGCAGTAAGTGGGTCTGAGCCTTTTTGTGCAGGGGTAAGCAATGCCTACAGAGGTTAAGCAATTTAGAAGCTAACTGAGTATAAGAAACTGTAACCAGAAGTTAGCAGTGCTTACCTCCATGCACACATGCGCAAACCCCCTTACAACTGCTTTAAAGTGCCTTAATCACTCTGTATCCAATGGCCCATGTTCTGCCCAGCAGCAAAATAAACAGCCTCTGCAAGCCTTGAACCCAGGACCCTGCACACCATAGACAAAATGATTTACCACTAAGCCATACCAGATATACATAAACATGATGTTTTCAGAAACATATCATTCAGCCCAGTCATGCAACAGTACAGAGAATGTATACCAACATCTAGATGTATGTGTGTGTGTAAATATATTAATATCTAAACAGATACAACATCTCTCTCTCTCTCTCTCTCTATATATATATTTATATATATATATATACATATATATTTAGAACTATGTACATATATATAAATATATATGAACATATATACATGTAAATGCCTACATCAACATATATGTCTACACCTATATGTATACATATACACAGCAAGTTACATATATGTATGCAGATATATATCTATGTAGGTATATGCGGACATAGTTATATATCTGTAAGCAGATATCTATATCTATATATATATATATATATATATATATATATATATATATAGGTATATATGGCCATACATCTGTAGATAGTAATGGTAGATTACCAAAAGCAAATATGTCCACATGCACCATTAATGGGGTTGAGAGGCCTCAAACAATATACGTCTTGTACGATTAGGCATACCCCCCCCCACAGCCAAACATGTCCACCCTGCAATACACTACCATGTGTTGCAGATCCCATAACCAGGACCTGACATGACATGGGCACAAGATGTTAACAGTACTACAACCCACCTGTATGATGTCAGGCTGGTATTGGTAACACAGTCTGGCTCCCATAGGAAATGTAAAATGTGGAAGCTATCAACATCCCCAAGATACGTATACACAGACACATATATGCAGATACAGATATACATATATATATATATATATATATATATATATATATATATATATATATATATACACACACACACATATATAGGGATATATATGTGACTATACATACACACAGAGATATGTACAGTAAGATACATATGTAGAAGGTGCACATAATATGTAACAGCCACTATGCCTACAGTTCACACCTGAACAGCTGGACAATGTATGGGCCACCCATACAAATGACAATCATTGCCTGCAACATATACCCACATAGAGGGCATAGGAAAAAACACCACACACAGGTCTGCAGAAATGGAAATCCTTTATTTGTGTACTATTACAGTTCTAAATGCCATGTCATATAGCTGTTCAGACACTGACATCCATATAAACAGAGTAATACAACTGTGAAACAGTTATACTAATACAGTAGTCTGGAAAGGTTCACAACTGTTGCTGTCCAGGCCAAGACCTTCAAATTGTACAATAGTAAAGACAGACTGGGCCACAGGATACCAAACAATCAACAGTATGTAATGCAGGTGTATAGTTCAGCTGCCTCTGTCTACACTCTGTACAAAATCACTAAGTGGTAAAGACTTCAGTTGACCAAATGGGATGTAACTGTTACATAAGGCATAAATGACACCATCACAAGCACACTGACAAACAGAACAGTCTGCATGGCAGGAGGCAGTAGGCCTGCATTAACCCAATTTATGGGATTAATGTAAATATAGGTGAAGTATATGGTACTGTACATCCAAATACATTAAGGCAGCTCACCCCTGCTACCCCCACGTTTTGTAACAGCCTAGGTCATTTATGGTGCATCCCCCCTAGACTCAATAATACAGGGCCATATACCACTGTCACATACACTGTCCTCTGGAGTGCATAAGGGCACACATGTATTGTGTAGGTGAAGCCCACACATATATGGCCCCAGTCCCACCGTATGTGTGGGCGATACAATGGCAGTGGACTGATGGCAACAATGGCAGTGTGATATACTCACAGCCCACTACAGAACAACCCCCAACAGCATGACATATGTGCAAAGCTTGGTATATAGGTGGAGGACAGAGGCTGGAACACATGCCCATATGTGGAAAACTATTGCCATACACTAAGCAAGTTGCTGGTGTTACAGGATAGTCTGCAACATACCCTTAGTCAGGGAATTGAGGTTAGAAACATAAATGGATGTAGCCATGGACTGATAGCACTCAACACACACACTCCCAGTGAAATATATGACACATGACCTGTGTGGTGAACATACAAAACATGATAGGCACACCTCTGGCCACCAAGAGGATAGTCCCACAGTTGAGAGCTATGCAGACAGACTGCATTCCAAGGTAAACTAGTATGTACACACACACCCTGTAACACTAGTACTATACAAAGCATAACACAACTCTACTCACACTCTGTCTGTAGTTTTGGAACCTCCTACAAATATGTAGCTGGCCTGAGTGTGATGGTTCCCCTGGAAGAGGTATTGCTACCTGCTGTCTGTAACACTGATGCCTACACACAAGAAGGATGTCCATCACACGATAAATATAAGGGGACCATGCCCACATGATATAGGGATTTATAGTAGGTGGTTGCCATGACAGTGGTAATTGGAAGTACTACACAGCAAGCTGATCACACTGCAATAGTACCGAGATCACCAGGCTAGCCAGGCTGCAATCAGAGAGGAGCACCTCAATCAAGAGGAGAGAGAGAGAGAGGAGGGGAGAAGAGAGAGAGAGAGGAGAGAAGAGAGAGAGGAGAGAGGAGAGATAGGAGAGAGAGAGAGAGAGAGAGAGAGAGAGAGAGAGAGAGAGAGAGGAACAGCTCAGCAAACTGTTGTATCTTTCGGCTTTTTCCCGGTTAGAGGTCACCACAGTGGAACTCTGGTCCGCTCTTGATTGGCAGTAGATTTTTATATACTGAGTTGCCAGCCCTGATGCACAACCTTCAATGAAGGTACGCCCATTCACGCATGTCTCCACACAGAAGACGCTTTAGCTGAGAATCAAACAGGACAACGTCTTACTGCTGAAAACGCAGGCATTTAGGCAGTTGCTATTCATAAATGCATAATTTCCACAACAGGTATGTGAAGTATATGTACATGTATTAGAATGCAGTACCTGGTCCATCATAATGGGATAGATGATGTGGAATGAGTTATATGTGCCATCAGGTATTGTTGTGATTATGTTTAACTGAACAACTGTTATGGACAATAGTGTCTATCCCTGTGGGTAGTGGGCCATAGCTGTTAACTGTGCAGGTCAGCACTGACAGACAAGATGTAAGCCATCATAGTGTATGTTGTGTAATGGGAAGTATGTATATGACGTGGCCAATAGCTACTGGTGGAAGTAATGCTACTATGATGGACATGTGGGAGCCACAGCCCACCACTGGCAGGATATTCAGGTGAATCTGTAATGTAGCATGCCAGAATGCCATTGGTGTGTAATAGGGTTACCTGCAAACAAGTCCCACATATACTCCACTAATGTCAGGCCATGTCCATATGTGGCACCTGTCCGTGTTGTAGCAAGGCAGAACACTGCAGCTGTGCAGGAGGGTGTTGTGGCACTGACGTCTGAATGTACCCCACATATAGGTATGCATATGTGTACATATGTCACATATATAATATATAAGGATAAATGTATATCAGCATGTATGTCCAGAAATATACATATACCCATGTGTAGACATATATATGTGCACATATATATGACGTCACATGTATCTACACATATATATCGATATATACCTATATGTACATGTCTACATATTTACAAACACACACACACACAAATGTATATGTATGTAAAGACTTATCCCCTATATCACTACCACAGTGATGTGTGCTATGTGTGAGGCAGCAACACATTTGGCAATACACAAAGGTATCTACAGCTGGCAGTGTGTGCTCCATGGATGGGTATGTCACATGTTAGTCCCTTCTTAGCACCACATTGACCCCTATCTGTGAAGTATGCGGTGGGAATATAGGGAAGTATGGCAGGTACACATGTGGCAGTGGTCAGACTTGGTAGATATAGAGGACAGTCTGCAGGGGTGGTATGTGACACATGTGGTGGGTATACACCGTGGATGGTGTGTGTGGTCTGTAATGTGGATGCTCCATGGTCCCCAATATGGGCACAATGGGAACAAGCCTCCCACCAACTGCCACTCACAACAACAGTCTATGTCCTGAAGGTGCCTGGTCTGGAGGCTGAGCAGGAGAAGCATGTTGGCCATGTGAATGTGTACTGGGTGCCTCCGACTGATGTAGCACATTCCTCATGTGTCTGTGGAGTCCGGTATGGAACAGACTCTAGACCAGAGCTCAGGGGACAGGATCGTGTTGGTGTGTGCCCTGAGGGGAGGGCCAACATCCCCTGGATGGTTCTACCTGATGGTATTGCTGTAACAGTACATGAGGAGGCCCCAGGTTGGCACACACATGTGTTGTGGCCAATAGAACATATACATGTTATTGTGTCACTGCTATGGAACATTTGTTGGTAGTAATAGTCTACATAATCCTGGTACATGTCCAACAGCATGCATAGATATCCCCACTAACACAGACTGTCAGATGTGCAGCAATCTCAGAGCAGCCATACCACTGACATATATGTAACCATAGTGGCCCTGACAATGGCATGCAAGTGAATAGTCTGTAACAGGCCAGCAATGATAGTATCCACACATGGCACATGGCCACAATCACATAGCAGAAGGTGTGGTACAATACAAAATCTGTCCAAATGGTAGTTAAGCTCTAGCCATACCTAATAAGCTGTGTGTACAGTCTGTTGAAGCTGATATGGTAGGGGGGTGACAGAGATGTGGTAACCTTGTCATATGAGTTGCTCAGGCCTGTTTCCTTCTTTATATCTTTCAGGCAAGATGTCACACAGCAGGTTACCTGTGTATTCAGCAGATGAAAATGAGGTCATCATCAACCACCTGGTACAGCACTACCAAGTGCTCTTTGGCAGGACAGCCCATGATCAGCAGGAGCGGACTGCCCGGTGGAATGATCTAGTCCACAGGGTCAATGATGTCAGCCTGCATACCTGCAGTTATGAGCAGGTCCGGCATCATTGCAGTGATCTGCTTTGCAATGCCCATCGGTGTGCTGCTGCAGTCCAGGGGATCACCTCACCATGGGGGGACATGCCATCCATCCCCCCTGACACGTGTGGAGGAGCTCCTAGCCAGCCTCATGGCACCTGCCCATCCAGAACACAAACAACCACTGGACCCATTCATGGAGGTGGGTGTCACCCACACACCAGCTGAGGAGTGTGCAGGTAAGGACACAGGGCACATCAACAGACCACTGTTGTGTAAATATCCACAGTGGTACAGGTAGATCATGCATATCTGACATGTCATAGATATATTGTGTTGTTGCATTGTAGTGATAAACAGATGCCCAGATGTGATAGCATTGTGGGAATTTACCATTGATGTATGGTAGTACTGCACCTAGCCTGTAGCAGTGCCACAGGTGTGGCCACTGACATTGCATCTCTCACACTTGTATGTGTTCCCTCCGGGGTAACAAGGCAGCAGCCTGTAGCTGGTGAGTATGACTTATGTAGATGTATGCCAGCACACCGGGCATGTAATGGTGATGGTATATTCCATGCACACATCTAACACTCCTACCCTGAATGCATTCTGTACATGTGCATGTATTGTTGCTGTGAAATGCACGGTCTCACAGGGTCAACCATGATGGGGTATTGAAAGGGTATGTCACACACCTGCATGACAACTAACATCCTGTCATTGTGGAATGTGTCCACAGGGAGTAACATACTGTTGATAGACATGGCCTACAGTAGTGACACATTTTGAACAACACCCATATACAGTGCAACACCAGTGTATATACCTGTAGGACAATGCCAACTGCTGCAGAGATACACTATGGCATAAGGCATTACAGTAGTCCACATTATCAGCTGGGTCTAGGCTGCAACATGTGGTGTTCAGTGTATGGCAAGGTGACACAAATGTGTAGGGCTTACCTGTCATGCATCTGCATAAAAGCTGAGGGGGGGGGTCTCAGCATGACACACCAGTGCACTGCAGCAGGAATCTTAATGATGGTAGGAATGGCTCTATCTGCATATAGTCAGGTTCAGGACCAATGGCAGCTGTAACCCTACCCACACTGCAATAGTGATGGCATTGTGTGAACAGCATGGGATGTGCACATGAGTAGACCTTGCAATCATGCAAAATAGGGGGACATGTGTAAGGTAGACTGAACATACACTGGCAATTGCAGAAGGCCCACTCTGGTATACCCCTGCCATGAGCAGTGACTGCTGTAGTACACACAGCAAGAGGTGTGATAAACAGTCATGATAAATGTGTGCACACATATGCCCACATGGTATGTATGCATTGCGGTCAGCAGCCGCACACCTAACACAATCTGTAGGCACTGCATGTGAAAGTACAGGACATATGCTACATACCGGGCTTGTGTACTGCTAAGATATGCGATGCTGTGGTCCCATGGCAGATCAAGGATGTGTGTGCAAAATCAATAAAGGTGTGTACACCCCCCATAGCCACAGTATGATCTGATGGTTGTCAGTATAAGCATTTCTGCAGTGGTCATACATGGTATGTTGATGTTGACAGCTGTAAATCAGGCATCAGGCATTCACCAATGACAACAGTCCACATATCATCCCAGGTATGTGTTGCTGAAACACATAGGGTCTGTGAGAAGTAAAGCTAGCATAGCTGACACAGTACTATGCATTCCACAATGGGTTGTACACCTGTGAGTTGTGGTGCACAGTACATGGCAGGGTGCAGAACAGGTGCACAGCAATACTATGTACATGGGTATCCAGGGGAAGGGGCATCGCCTAGTCACAGCACATGCATCACACACATGTATAATGTTAATAGCATGGATTGACTATAGCTGAACTGCATGCTGTTTGTACCATATGTTCTGCATGTTGGCAGATGGGTAATAGAAGGACTGTATGTATGATCATTGCGCAATCTCACCTGTATGTGTGTGTGTATCTATATGATGCGTGTGTGCATGTGTGTGTTTGTGTGTGTGGTCATGTATACACATGTGTGATTGTGGGGTGTTCATATGGCTCTACCCCCCCATGGGACCATGCAGTGCATGGACATGGACTGTCACATTACACACCAGGAATACCTGTCACGTGTGTAATCACAGGACAGCAAATAGTATAATATGGTTTGTAGCATGGAACAGCCATCCAGAAGGAAGGTAGACTCCAAGTACACACTTAATATCACAGTCAGCAGAGAGGTCACCTGCAACCCACGTATGCAGCTCTACAGATGCATTGGGGAAGTAATAGTCAACACCAGGGAGTGTATCCAAATATTGCAGCTGACACATGATGGGCTGACGGAGCAGCATATCTGGCATGTACTAAGCACTATATACACATGGCAGACCAGTGAGAGCTATTATGGATACAACATAGTAGCCCACACATATAGGGGCCATGCACATCATTTTGGCCATACAGAGGGTGCATACCAAATTATAGCAGTGAGGCCATGTAAATCCACTACACACAGGTCAGGCAGGTAAAGTAGCAACAGGCCTTGTGTTGTGGCCACTTGTGTGGGCATTTAGAGGACTGTGATGTTAATGAGTGGTATCAATGTGTGTATGTTAACAAGTGTGATGCAGGATGGGGTAACACATGGACATATATGTGGGACTGTCTATAAAGCCATGGATAGGTAGGTATTACCAAGATGTGTGTGTGTGTGTGTGTGTGTGTGTGTGTGTGTGTGTGTGTGTGTGTGTGTGTGTGCGTGTGTGCGTGTGTGTATACTGTTAGGCAATGCTATACAGGTTTTAAAGTGAATTTATTGTTTTCTCCCACAGGTGGAAAGGTGGGTCAGAGTCCCTCCTGCATGCATTCTGATGTTGGTGTCCATATAGACACCGATGATGATGATGATAATAATGTTGAGGCACAGGTGGGATTGTCAGGGGCCGACACTGTGCCAACATTTGACACCCCCCCTTTTAGCCACCCCATCCCTGCACACAGTTTCAGTGCCTATAAACACCCCATCACCAGTGGCCATAGCAGAGGGACAGCTGGCATTCAGTGACAGTGCACAAGAAAGTGTGGTACTCATGCCTACTGTGTCCAGTCACAGCAGGCATAGCTGGATGTCCAGCAGGCTGCCACATAGGCAGATGTCCCAGGGTGCTCGTGGTAGGGCCACTGGACATCATGCCCCTGGCAGAGGCCACATAGCTGTAACCAGCAGAAGCATGTTTCAGGCTGTAATGGTGATGCAGGCACGTATTGAGCATTACATCTGACAGGGCCTTAGACTGCAGAGGGCTGCTCTCGCATCTGTAAGTGACAACCTCCATGAACTGTCGGGTGCCATCTGTGCTTCTACCAAGCAAGTGGATAGATGGCATGATGAGATGATGGCCATCATCGGCCGTGGTGTGTCCATGCTTCAACGTGTGATGGGGATGTGGCGATGCCCACGTGGACGTGGGCCAGCAACACCAACAGCTGGCAGTCAACATGAGCATGCTAGGACACCAAGGAGCTCCTGTAGTGGCAGTAGTAGCCCCAGCAGTGCAGGGGGTGTGCTTTCCATACTACATCACAGCAGGCCACGTGCACATGGTCCTGGCCTGTCCCAGGAGGGACCTGGTACCAGTGAACAAATGTCATCAGCAGGTGAGAGTAGCACATCAATGCCTGTACCTGGATGTGCCCGCAGAACCCCTGGCAGGCACAGTCCACGTGTCCATGGCCGGAGACAGTGAACTGAACACCCTGCCAGGTATGGTCTGCAGCTGTCCATAAACACCTGTGTAGGGCAGCCACATGGCAGAACTATGTGCATGCATACCCACACACTATGCAAATACACCTAGGGCAACCTCACACATACACACACCACATCACCTCAGCCAGCTCCTCAGAGTACACACCTCACCCACACACATGATGTCAAATGTATGGCCCACCCTTGGCCTCTGACAAACCAACACCACATCCTGTACATATGATGATACCTGTGCCTCATCCCTGTCATTCATACCATCAATGTAGGGACAGGCTGATATGGTTCTGATGCACATGGTGACTGTACAACAGTGTACCACAGTCCTGCAGTGTAACACATTGTAGGAAGTAGAGTGTGAGGCATATTTGGAAGGTAGTGTAGCCATCCAGCAATGATGCCTTATAGCTGTTAGTAACACTGGTTGGTTTTGGTCTCTAAAATGTTATGCAATTGTGTTGAAGGTGTACATGTGTCAGCACGAGGATGCCTGTGCATATGACGATACTTGTGCCCCATCCCTGTCATCCATACCATCGATACAGGGCCAGGCTGATATGGTTCTGATGCACACGGTGACTGTAGAAGAGTGTACCACAGTTCTGCAGTGTAACATGTTGTAGGGAGTAGAGTGTGAGGCATATTTGGCAGGTAGTGTAGCCATCCAGCAATGATGCCTTATAGCTGTTAGTAACACTGGTCAGTTGTGGTCTTTAAAATGTTTTCCATGTGTGTTATAGGTGTACATGTGTCAGCACGAGTATGGTCTGCAGTCATGTTGCACAACGGGGTATGTCACTGTGCTGACACCATGGCAGTGACTTATCTGGGGTACAGTAGAGCACATATCCCAGCTGGATACCTGCCATCTGCACATCTGAACAGTGACTGACAGTCATCAGCTTGGCAGGTAGTTATGCAGTAGCATGAGTGCATTGACTATACTGGGTATTGACTGTGCCACATGGACAGGTGGCCCATTGAGGCGTGTATACCCTGCAACCTGATGTAGACCCATCCACATACACGCACACTGTTATTTGCCAACACTGGGACTAGATCACTACCTAGAAATGTTGTGACACTGATGTGTGTGGCTTACATTGCACACACTGCACAGTGTTTAGGGTGGGGTGTCTCCCAGGTTACATGGTACATTCAGAACATCCAGTATGCTGATGGGGATGTAATGGGTGTATTTGCATGATATGTAGTGTGGCATACTGTCATATACACATTTGCAGATACATAACAGCCAGACACACATCTGAGATACCAGAGCCTATTGCTGCTAACTACCTTGACTGTGTTTTCAATGTTTTACAGGTAGACTGCACACATCACATGCATAACTGGCTTGGATTGTGATAACAGTTACCTGTATGATTGATGGTGACAGTGGTAACCATAATGTGGTACATGGCACATATACCTGGTGTACCTTGGTGTAATAACAGTGTACACAGCACCCACATCCCCCACTGGATATTGTACTCGCTGAAACCCATGATGATACTCTGCCATAGCCACCATCACTCTTTGGCCACGACTGCGATACAATCCATAGTATACCCCAACATTGGTACTACAGGGATATGCATCTCATGCACATGCTACATGCATAGTAGGGCATCAATCAAGCATAGGTTGCCTGCACATATCCCAGCTGGATACCTGCCATCTGCACATCTGAACAGGGACTGACAGTCATCAGCTTGGCAGGTAGCTATGCAGTAGCATGAGTGCATTGACAAATCAGTAAGGGGTATATACTGTGACATAGCTCAAACACCAGGGATATGACAGGGAGTCGTCGGTGTCCCATCATGCTTGCAGGTGTGCCTGTTGTCAGTACTACATTAAGCACTTTGCTCTTGCCTTGGTTAACACTGTCAACAGTAGTACTGCCATGATACACTACATGCCAGTGTGACAGCTACTACCTGGGCTACTACACCTGTATGTCACACATTCACATGGATAACAGTGCTGTACAGACCTCATATATGTCTGTGTCCCTCACGTGACACTCACACCCCTTGCTACTGTAATGACAGCACATATGTGCACGTATTGTACATGGCATTACATACACTTATTACAGGTTATCAGACTGGGTTGTGTTTCCTGGTTACCAGGGCTAAGCTATGCTTAGCAAGTATCAACAATTGCTGCAGTATAACAGCTAAGCTTATTTCCACACTGGTAAGTGCTGCCTACACTGTGTAAGTGCCTGTACATTTATCCATAGCTTAGCACCACTTAGCTTTGCACAAACCTGCACAAACCCGCTTAAAGCTGCTCACACCTGCCTTAACCACTCTGTATCCAACAGTCCTTGTTCTGCCCACTAACAAAATGAACACCCCTTGCAGGTCTTGAACCCATGACCCTTTACACTGAAGTCACAGCACTTAACCACTATGCCATGACCACTGTGGAGACAGCTGCTGTTTTATCAATATAGCTGTCAATACACATATTGAGTAGTATTGAACAATTGCCTTTACTTCCTAGATTGTGTAGTCCTTGTTATTAATATGACTGCTGCATCACATATGTTCTTTTATCATAATGTATACATAGCAGATACATACGGTGAGATACATGTGGGAGGGTATACACCACCATGACGTTTACTCATGACAGGAATATGGTTGTATACATATCATAGGTGTATATATGTCTACATGTACATACACATGTATACTCATACATATGTCTGTATACACATCTGTATAGTGCTACATATATATGGCCATGTGTACATCTCTTCATATGTACATATGTATATATGTATATATATATATATATATATATATATATATATATATATATATATATATGCATATATACATATGTGTATATATAGGTATATGTATATGTACATATAGATATATGTGTATATAGCTATATATGTATGCACATCCTATGTGTACAGATATGCCTAGTTATGTAGGTATATATATATATATATATATATATATATATATATATATATATGCATACATATCTATTCTGATATACCTACTACTATCAATATATCTGTAGATATCCATACATATATGTGCATATGTATCACTATCTGTATATGTGTAGACATATATTGCTCTGTATATGTATATATCCAGGTGTGTATATGTATATATATGTACATATACATACCCATCTATATATGTTGATATGTATATGTGTAATCATGTATATATATATATATATATATATATATATATATATATATATATATATATAAATATATCTGGATAATTATATGTACATATATTTTCACTGTATGTCCTGGACATGGAGTGTAGCCCTACCCCAGCCCCTATAGTCACAACTTCGTAGTGCAAGGGGATGTCAGGTTTGTATAGCAGGTATATTAGTAGACTATTGCTACTGTAACTGGGATTGTCTTCACAGACATGGTGTGTGTGGGAGGTCACATCTGCTTTCCACACGTGTGCCATTGGCTACTGATGGACATCCTAAAGACATCATAGTAAAGTACTGCTGCTAGCCCGTAATGCCCCTGTAGACTGCAGCAGAGATATTGGCCAATATATGTGGACATTCTGACACACTCTGTACAGTCCAGACGTATACACAGAACCCCTTAGTGCAAAACATGTGTACCTTCTCTGACAATATGGATGTTAACAGCCATGTAGATGGGTATAACACATAACAACTGGTGTACATGTGCCACCATAGGTTATGCATTCACACACCCCTGTCTGGCTTGACACATAGTAACCACTGGTGCAGGGGTTCCATGGCCACATACTACCCACTAGATATTGACATACATCTGTACAGCATCCCACTGCTCTGTCTGACATACACGACTGTTAAGGGAGGCCCGGCAGCAGTACATCTGGTAAGTACCTGCACATGACATCTCACCGGGTAAGTACACTAAGCTGCTAGGCATGTAACAATGCACTGTGCAGGCTACAGGTAGACTGGCTCAACACTAACCTACATCTCCCTTTTTTAATTTCTCCAAGTCTTTTGGGTTTCTAATACCATGACGGGAGTGGACCCTATTCCTAAGTCAAAGTACAATTAAAGTTCGTGAAATTAGTATTGTTTCACTCTTTAATGTTAGCCAAAAGTGCTCTTTGCAGCACCTGCAATGTGTCCAGTAATGACTCCTTCTGCAATTCGTACAATGTTACATGAATTGGTAACATATCTAAACACGATTGTAAATTCTGTTTTATAAGACCAGTTGCTCCTACTACTATTGGAACTGTCTGGGTATCTTTCTTCCACATGGCTCTTGTTTCTGCCTGCAGATCATGGTATTTTATGACTTTGTGTTTCTCTGTACGCAAGATACTGTAGTCACTAGCTGTAGAGATTTCAATGATCAATGCTACTTTTGTCTTCTTTTCTTGGACCACTATATCCGGTCCTCTAGCATCTATCTTTTGGACTGTTGGTATTGGGTGATCCCATGTAATGTAAACTTCATCATTTTCTATGATTCTCTGTAGCTCATGTTTCCAGTGTTTTTCAGCCACTTCGATACCATAATGTTTGCACAATCTCCAGTGTAACAATCTTGCCACATTAATATGCCTTTCAGTATACATTCCCTCTGCCATTAGAGAGTTGCAACTAGCAATAAGCTGAGTGACTGTTTCCAATTTGGTTCCACAAAACCTACATATGTCTGTTTCTCCCACATGTTCAATGAACTTAGTAAACCAGCGTGTACGTAGCCCACTATCTTGGGCTGCCAATATTAACCTTTCATTTCTTGATGTAAATTCACCTTTCCTTAACCATTCCTGTGTTCTCCTCAACACAACTCCTATGGGGGAATGCACATGTACCTGTATATATAGCAGGCTCTATAGGCATGTCACAGCACAGGGTAAGATACACCTGTGTGAAAGTGCATAACCACAACCAATGTGAACACAGCTACAGCCACATATGGTAAGCTAGCATAATATTACTGTATATGGACCATCTGTTCAACACCATCCTCATATGTGCCACTCACAGACTAACCCTACATATACTGGGCTGCTACACAGTTTGGTCTGCTGGCTGGCTGTGGTATGGGACATGTGTGGGTATGGCCCTACAAACATGTAAGCCAATGCAGTAACATACAGTGGAGCAGCATGTAACATCAGATAGGACGGGACCTAGAGCAATGACATCTACCACAGTCTGTACACAGGCTAAAGTACATATTAACAATACACACACTGTTGACATTCACCATAGGTACACAGACCTCAGTACTGTACAAACGACCACAGAATGTCCAGGTTATGTCATCAAATATAACTCCTACAGTACATAACATGTGTAGTAGTCTGATATCTGACTGGCTTGTTATCAGATATGGTGACACTAATGATGGTTTACAGAACATATGCACCTCTTAATGCACGACATATGTACAAAGGTTGACAGAGTTGTGGCTGGAAGCACATACACAGGGCCAATATTGACATGTTGCTGTGATAACCTCATACATTTACTGTTGTAACAGGATTTGTTGCAACATATGTCCTATGAAGTCAGTAACTGTCACGGCTTTCACCATCTACAGACTGCAATCCTCACACTGCCTTCTGTAGTTCACAGATAGATGCCCTCTGTGGGTAACACATGCAACCAAGGGCACAACACACTGCCCAGTCTGCAGATGATCCTACAGATGTAGATTCCTCATAAACATAGAACTGAGTCTGTAGTCAGGTCAGGTACATCCCCCTCCTGTGTGTTGCCCTGTTTCCACAGTGTATGTTGTCAGAGGTAAATCCCCAATCCATCTGAGATGCTGTTTGTCAAACAACAGATCTAGTTCCTGCTCACAGTGAATGAAAGGGCCAACACCGACATGATGTTCCTAGATATTAGAGTGTGTTTCCATGCAATTGGCTATGGGAATATTACCACAGCTGTTCCACATGTAAACAGCTAGGGGAGGGCTGCAATTCATGCAGAGGCCATCATCTGATCATGAGCATCACTTAAAATACACAGGCTGCTGCCTAAGCAAAGCAGGTGTAGGTCTCCACATCCACCAGAGGGGAGTGAGAGAGGCAGACAGAGGCAGAGGCAAAGATAAGTCAGGGAGGGGTTCGAGAGTAAAACTTAAGCATGTTTGTGTCACACACCTATCAGCACAGGGTATCAAACCCCTGACAGGTATGTAGTGCTATCATATTTCTATGCAGTTATTGGATGCGCCACATAGGTTACCTGGTGTGTAGTCCTGTGAACGTATATGTGATGGTGAGTGACATCTGCAACAGGGATATGGTAACTATATGGTAGGTGTAGTACACGTGCCTGCCTGCATGAACAGGTGCCAGCATCAACACAGCCACATTCTCACAGGTACGCATACACATTGACACACTTGGCAGGGCCAGGAATACAACCATCACAAGTGAGATTGCCACACCACATTACTGAGCAGGTATCACATACACCACAGGGGTCATACAGAGGTGATATGGGCAAAGGGTATGGGGAGGTGTCTGACATCAAACAGCATACTTCAGTATTCCAATGGGGGTTGTAGTGAGTGTGGATGTGATCATACGCATCATACAACACACACACAAACACACAGGGTGCCAGTACTGACATGCATGGGTGCATTTCTGCATGGGTGTGTGGTGTTCGACTGTGCCAGATGGCTATACAAGGTTAGGTGATGGGTATACCTTGGCATCAGGCCACATGACAATGGTCATCATTGTGGCTCAAGGCTGTAGTTTCTGTATTTGCCCATACAGGTGGGTATTGTATCCCCCATCCAGTCACCTGGGTGACTATTGTGTGTGGCCAATGCTGTGCGTTGCTTGACATGTATGTGTTCCTTAGTCCATGAAATGGAGGGTGTCTGGGATGTGCACACCTCCCACATGCATGTACAGTGACATGTGGAACTTTACCTGGGGTGTCTGGCCCATGTTGTGTACACAGATTATCATCAGATATGCCAGTCTTGGCCACCTGTGGTGGGAACTGGTAATGCACAGCAGGTTTACCCTGCACCTACATTGATAGCATGCTAACAGCATTCCCTGGTGTCAGTGGCATCTGTCCATACAGGGCATGTTTTCAGGCATGGTATGTCCTTTGTGGGTCACATGTGATGGCACCACAGGTGTTGCAAGTATCCAGTGGGGAACATGGGGAAGGTGCACTGTCTGCATGTCCGTGCCTATTGGACAGATGGACACGGTGCCATGTCCTCTGTAGCCCACTGCAATCACTCCATAGTTACTATCAGTGGCCATTGTGCAGTGTACTACCCACATATTGGCTGTTGCCTAGGCATGTATGTGTGCATATGAGACATGGGTTGAGAGTGTGCTCTGGGTAATACTGGGGTTGTTGTGATTGCCTGGCTTGATGTCATGTATGGGTATGGATTTGCACATCAGCCTCTCGGCTATTTCACATCTGTTATCCCTGTACAGAGGACATTGTGATATATACTAGGGCCACCATATAAGAAATTTGCAAAACCTGCTCCACATTGGGCCCAGGTATCACACAGGGTATGAGTTACAAACACACACACACACACACACACACACACACACACACACACACACAGCTGTCATGTCTGGAAGTAGAACCTCTACTTAACTAGTTTATTACACTACAGCACTATGCAGTTATAGTACACGCCACGGAGATTACTGGAGTACTTTTTCCCCAAAGGTGTATATCACATTGGATGACATCAGCAGGATTGGCAAAATAGGACATTCGAATTGTAGTCAGTGTGGCTAGGCTAAAATGCATTGCTCCCTACACAGACAGTGACACACACACAAAACATCCACAAGTGACATGTGTGGGTATAGAACCCCTAACAGAGGTCTATATCACACTACAGCATGCAGCTGTTTTAGGAAGCACCATGTGAATTACTGGAGAGCTCCTTCCCCAAAGGTGTATTTCACAATAAATGGCATTAGCAGGATTGCCAAAGTAGGACATTTGAAATGTACTGAGTGTGACTAGCCTAAAATGCATTGCTCCCTTCACAGATGTTGAAACACACACAAAATACCCACAACTGTCATGTGTGGGTATAGAACCCTTTAACAGAGATCTATATCACACTACAGTATGGAACTGTTATAGGATGCACCATGAGAATTACTGGAGAATGCCTTTCCCAAAGGTGTATGTCACAATGAATGACATCAGCAGGATTGCCAAAGTAGGGCATTTGAAATGTACTTAGTGTGACTAACCTAAAATGCATTGCTCCCTACATAGACATTGAAACACGCACACAAAATGTCCACAACCAACATGTGTGGGTATAAAACCCCTAACAGAGATCTATATCACACTACAGCAAGGGGCTGTTATAGAATGCACCACGAGGATTACTAGAGAACTCCTTCCCCAAAGGTGTATGTCACAATGAATGACAACAGCAGGATTGCCAAAGTAGAGCATTTGAAATGTACTGAGTGTGACTAGCCTGAAATGCATTGCTCCCTACACAGACATTGAAATGCACACAAAACATCCAGAACTGCCATGGGTGGGAACAGTACTCTACCAGAGTTTTCTATCACACTATGCAGTTACAGGATGCGCAGCAGAGATTACTGGGCTACAGCTTCCCAGAGGTGTATTTCTAGGTGGATGACATCAGCAGCCTTGCCAAAGATGAGCATTTGAATTGTAGGGAGTGCAACTACCCTAAAAAGCATTGTTCTCTACACAAAGTCAGACAGACAAACACACATACACTTGCCAAGTCTGGGATTAGAACAGCTACCTAACTAATTTATCACAGTACAGCAGTACATAGTTACAAGACGTGTGACAGAGATTACTGGTCTACATCTTCCCAGAGGTGTATTTCTAGGTGGATGTCATCAGCAGCCTTGCCAAAGATGAGCATTTGAAATGTACTTAGTGTGACTAACCTAAAATGCATTGCTCCCTACATAGACATTGAAACACGCACACAAAATGTCCACAACCAACATGTGTGGGTATAAAACCCCTAACAGAGATCTATATCACTGAATGACAACAGCAGGATTGCCAAAGTAGAGCATTTGAAATGTACTGTGTGTGACTAGCCTGAAATGCATTGCTCCCTACACAGACAGATACACACACACACACACACACACACACACACACACACACACACACACACACACACTCACACACTTGCCAAATCTGGGATTAGAACAGCTACTTAACTAATTTATCACACTACATCAGTATGCAGTTAAAGGACATGCTATGGAGTTTATTGGGTTATAACCTTCCCAGAGATGTATTTCTAGGTGGATGACATCAGCAGCCTTGCCAAAGTTGAGCATTTGAATTGTAGGGAGTGTGACTACCCTAAAAAGGATTGCTCTCTACACAGACAGACAGACACACACACCTGCCATGTCTGGGATTTGAACTCCTACCTAACTATTTTTTCACACAACAGCAATACAAAGTTATGGGACATGCCACAGAGATTACTGGGCTACAGCTCTCCCAAGAGTGCATTTCATAGTGGATGACCTCCGCAGGCTTGTCATAGTAGGGCTATGGGGAGGGCAGTGTGTGTGTGCATGGGTCATAACCCATTAATCTAGAGACTGACACACCACATGCGGGCACACACAGGGTCATATTTCACAGGTACATGTATACAGCTGCTAGATGACTACTTCCTTGTACAGTCATGTTGCACAGCTGACACGTGCACCACATAGTCTGCAATGCTGACAGATACTGGTGGCTAGTATCTGCAGTGAGTGACATCTGAACTTCATGTGGTCGGGGCCCTTTAGCTGTGTGCTGGGTGGGACAGGCCAGGCTGGCTCTTTGTCACAGTCACCCTCTTCCACACATCTATGTATGTCTACCTTTGGCTTATTATAGTGTGTTGTCCTTACATATATGTCTGTATTCTTATCCACTGTGTGTGCAAGGCATACGTGGTGCATACTGATGACTGTCTGCACTAACAACTGCCACTGCCAGATATGTCTGGATCACTGGTGATTGCAGACATGGCCTTCATGTGTTTACGTGTGTGAGTATGCCCAGCGTGACCTTTCAGTATGTTGTTGACTGACATTGTCTTCATTTCTGTGTGTGTGAGCATGCCCAGTATGGCCATCTGCATTTAATGTGTGGATCAAGTTTAGGTAGTACTGCAGTGCTGACATTTGTGTTGTACACCGACAGGTGGCCTGCTGTTTCTGCACTGGCATGTGCTGACATGGCATCCAGGAGCTGGTAGAATACTCTGGATGATGATGCCTGTGATATCCCCATGATATCCCAAGTTGAGCTTTGGGAGGTACCCGTGGCTAGTATTCCAAGGCCTACACATACCTTGGTATCCACTGAGATGGGTTCCCCTCAGTCAGTTTGCTGTAGGAGGTCTCTGTCCACCCTATAGTGCTCCACTATCTCCAGCTCATGTAGCCCCTGGTAGGTTACCCTGGGTCTGTACACTCTTCTCCGTCTCCTCACTGTGGGTTGATTGGCAGCATTCACATCCTCACCACCCTCAACCTCTTGCATATGTTGTTCTATGTTGCCTGCTGCACCCCTTCTCATTTTGTAGGTTTGTTTGTTAACATTTCCCCACTTGTATACACCGGTGGTGTAGAGTATTGGAAAAAACAAAGTGGAAGGTGTTTGCTTAGTTTATAGTGGTGCTCTGTGCTGGGCTGGTCTGCTGCCTGTGTAATTGGCTGATTCTGATACATTTCACCTGCCAGTTAAGCTAGTTCTCTTTGATTACCTTCCTACTGCTGTTTTCCCTTCCCATTGCCTTCTTGTTTAAGCCTGTGTGCACGCCTCGCAAACAGAGTGCTCAAATGTGCATACTGCTGCTATTTCCTGGTTTAACTTCTTTTTTCTTCCTGTAAAACCTGGTGCCTGGTGCGCACACCTGCTTAGGCTTTGTAAAGAGTGCTAAGCAGGTTTAGAAACACCCCCTAGCTTAGCTGTGCTAAGCTAGAAGCAAACCCGAGCCACAGACCTCCAATCTGCTTACAGTATGCCTGACACACACACCCATGATGTCACCTAACTCCTAGGCTTGCACCAAGCTATTCCTACTCTTACACTGTTGGGACCTGACTCACATGCTGGAGAAAACTGGGATTCACTATCCTTCCCCTCATTTGCATAGGATTGCCTGCTAATGCATAGTTAAATGTCTCACACTGAGCCTCCCCCCCTTAGCAACCACTACTCACTGGCCATGTCGTCTTCTGCCTGCCATTGACTTGCATGGCAGAATACTGATTTTAGTTAGAATGTTTAATTTAGGTTCATTTTGTTATTTCCCCCCAATCCCGTTTGCCCGCCACTGCTCTACACTTAAACGGCCGAGATCGGCTAAAAAAAATAAAAGTTGATTTTGGCATAGATTTTTTCCTGCAAAAGGAGGGATTTGCATACAAGGGCTTAGTCCATGCAGGATTAGTGCAGGGGCGCTTGTGCATGCCCCTGCAGGCTGTTCCTGGATCGCACGGCTGACATATTGCCTGCTTGAGCTCTTGCACCAATCTTGCACAACACTGTGCAAGCTTTTGAGAATCTGGGAGATAATTTCTTTCTTATCCTCAATAATCCATTCTATCATTTCTTTCTCTGTAGTCAACCTGGTAGAAATGTAATTCTTGAGGCAATGTAGCAGTTGCCTCATGTTTTCTGACAGCCACTTAATTCTTATTTATTTATTTATTTATTTATTTATTTATTTATGCAACATTTGTTTACTGGAAAATAATTCCAACTGGGACAGACCCCATTTTCAGTGGAGATCGAGGAAGACATGCTGCAGATGCATGTCTTTGGAATGTGGGAGGAAACTGGAGCACCCAGGGGACACCCATGCAAATGCAGAGATGACATACAGACTCCACACAGAAGGCATCCCAACCAAGAAGCAAACTGGAGAACCTCTTGCTGTGAGGTGACAATGCTAACCGCTGCACCACTGCACCACCCAAGGGAGATATGGTTGACCATGTTTTTCTTAAACAGTCTAATCCAATATGTGAAAGATACACCCTCTCTGGAGGCAAAGCTCTCACACACAAGCACGGGAAATACCAACAGGTTGTCAGAAGCACAATACTACACAATACACGCCACACACACACTACAGAACCAACACATAGACCTGTTTATTCAGAGGTTCTTAAAAGTAATTTACCCAGTCCAAAACTTTAAAGACCTCCCAGTCACAGTAATTACAGTAAATACCCTCAGGAACCTCAAAAATATTGTCAAGGCAACATTCACCATAGCACATTTAGCCTCAGCTCACAGTTGTCTCTAAGGTTATGTGCATATGGTAGACCACCACACATAACAACATTTTGGTGATAACAGACCCCATTGTGAGGTACAACAATGTCCCACTCACCAGGCTAAGCAAGGAGTAGGCTTTGGAAAGTTGGCTGTTGGAGGCAAGGATATGTCAACTAACACATGCACTCAGGTCATTGAACCAAAGTACCAGCATGACTCAGTTATAGTCCATGTAGGAGTAAATGATCTGAGAAGTACCTCCCTGGATTAAATGCAGAGATACATATTGGAGCTGCTGGACTGTGTCCTATGCCAGTCCGATTCTAGCACTGAGTAGTATTCTTCCTTCTCCAAAGATGATGCCACAATGAACAGAAGATAATTGACTTAAATATCTAACTTGGTTTCATTCAAAGGGGATACAGCATTTTTGCATCCTGGAAGGATATGGTTGACCATATTTTGCTAGGTGTGGACTCTGCCCTGTACCTCTAGGCATTTGAATAGTGGATAAATCTTTATCTATCCCCCCATAGTTTTTTTTTAGGCATTATCAACTTGATAAACCTTCCAACGTAGGAAAATCCACCCAAGGAAATCTAAAGGTGCAACTGTTGAATGCCAGGAGTCTAAAAAATAAACTCCACACTCTGCTGTTCTCACTGTAGAATGTAGATGCTGTGCAGTTACTGGGACATGGTTTAAAGCCACAGAAAGTATCCCAACAGTGTAGAGCTATACTGCCTTCCACACATTCAGACCTGTTACTACACGTGAACATTCAAAAAGTGAAGGTGTCTCAATTTATATCCAAAACAAACACACCTCAAGGCTGGTCAAACAGTATGACATACTTGAGTTTCTTCACATCCAAATTATTATAGGCAAAGTTTCATACAATATCCTTGCAAGATATATGTCCCTCTCAATGACCCAGCAAATTCATAACACATATTTAATTGTATTGCAGACTCTCACCATTCAACCTAATACCATATTCATGGATGACCTAACTACCCAACTATTAACTGGGAACCAAACATGAAATATGCAGGCCCAGAGATTCCTGGAAATACCTTGAACCAGATAATCTGCAGGCCCACTCAGCAAGCTAATATCCTAGAATTAGTCCTCACCAACATGGGGAAAGATTGAACCACACCCCCAAGTGTATTGCTCATATTAAGACACATCCTTTGAAATAAAACATCTGGGACACCAGGTAACCTGGAACTCTTAGAAATTATTTAAAGGCAAACCTCCTACTTCTAACTAACACTCTTGCAAAATTTTAAGCCCCCTAAACCCAGGAAACAGTGCTACCTACATTAAGTCATTCACAAGAACCATCTACAATCATGTATACAGCTGTATACTGACTTCAGTATCTACCCTAAATAAGTTCACAACAATCTCAAAACAAAAAGCCACCATGGAAGAATCACATTAACAGATTCTATAACAGAAGGAAGGAAGTCCTGACCAAAAACAAGAAGTGCAATGCCCAGCAAGGTAAGAGCTCCCTCATAAAACTAAAGCCAAATCTGAAGTAAAAGTAGCCTCCCAGGCTAAGGACAGCCACCAGGTAGTCTATAGTTATGCCCATAACATCAAAAGTAATACACAACAATGTGCTGAACTGGTTATAAATGGAGACACCTATACTGAGCCTGAGGACTTAGTAAACCTATTTGTCAATAAGTTCTGCTCCAATTTTACATTGTCTTCTCCCCAAGACACTTTTCTAGAAATACCCCAACCATAAATTCCCAACTGTCACTAGGGAATAGGCCCTCAACACTCTCTCCAAGGCAAAAAACATTGCATTGATGGGACCTGATAATATCTCAGGATGTCTCATTAATAGCATAGAACATGACCTTTCAGGGCCTCTAGAAGCAGTAGTCAGTTGTAGCCTCCAAACAGGCTTCATGCCAGGAAAATCAGTGGTTTTAATCGTTATCCCACTACACAAGGGCAAGCCATCCGTGGACCCAGAAAAATAAGCCTGATTAGTCTCACATGCAAGGACTTTGAAAGAATTATCATGAATATGATAAAAATACAGGAAACTTTCAGATGCTGGATCTAACTCAGTTTGGTTTCATGAAGAGAATGTTATGCATATTCAACCTGGTAGTCAACTTTGAGAAGAGTCAAAAAAGGAATGGATGAGGGCAAAATAATGCATACTGCCTACTTTGACCTAGTTAATGCATTCAACACAATTCCCCACTCAGGAATGGTAGACAAGTTCACTGAATTGGGTATCAGACCCTACATCACCCACTGAATAGTTAACTAGCTCACAGATAGGAACCAAGAAGTTATAATATGGGAGTCTACCTACACAAAAAGCTAGTCACTGATGGAGTCCATCTGAGCTTGGTGCTGGGTCCACTTCTATTTGGCATGTACGTCTCTGAAGTCAAGAGTAACATCAAAGATCTTTGGCTGACCAGAGTCACAGATTATGAGGGTCAGTCACTGAATCACCCAAGACACAAACATCCTCCAAGAGGTCCTGACACAGACTAATAAGTGGTGCCAGAGGCACGGTATTAAACTCCAATGTAAGAGGTGTATAATCATATCCTTCAGTAATATGGCACCTTGCAAGTTACTACATTGATTAATAAACTCCAAAGAGCAAACCCAGTAGTCAGAAATTTGGGAATACATGTAAACAGCTACTTGGCCTTTGACCATCATGTGTCTACAGTAGTAAGAAAATCATTCAATGTTGCACAACCCATGAACAAGGGTGTAATATCCAGGTCCAAAGATGTCAATACTCCATTGTACTCCATACTCATGAGACCCCTCATTGAATACAATGCACTCTTCAGCATTTATCTGGGCAGGCATATGCAACAACTGGAGAGACCACAGAGGTTGCTCACAAGTTCCTCACAAAAAGAATACATGGTATAGAAAAATAGTCTTACATTGACTTCCTCAAAGCTTTGTCTTTACACTAAGTCTTCTATAGGCTGCTGACAGACAAATTGTGCCTGACCTCAAAGCATCCTGTCATCCAGCTTTAATGGAGCTGTTGCACATCTGCAAAGAATTAGCAACAGAAACACCTGATCAGGGTCTTAAACCTAGCTTACAACATAAATAAGACATGCTAGAGTGACAGTTATGTGTCTCAGAGACTGCCCCTTCTCTGGAATAGACTTCCCATTCATGTGAAGCAAACTCCTTATTCATATAGGGCCGATCTTGTCTCCTGAACCTATTGACTTCTTCAAATCAGTCTCCAGAGCTGTGAACGAGATTAAGGTGGTCCACACAGCCTATCTGGACCTCACCAAGGCCTTAGACACCATCCCCCACTCTGGAATCATAGATAAACTTACTAAGCTGGGCATAAATCCCCTATGTCACTCGATGGGTTGCCAACTGGCTTAATGACAGAATCCAGACTGTAAAAGTAGTCGACTCCAAATCCAGCTCCAGACAAGTGACAAGCAGAGTACCTCAGGGTTCAGTCCAGGGACTGCTCTTGTTTGGCATCTACTTCTGTGGACTACAGGCCAACAATAAGGGACCCTGGCTAACAAAGTTCACAGATGACTGCAAACTGGGAGCCATTATTGAATCCCCAAATGATGTGAATATTCTACAAAAGGGTCTTACAGAAACAGATGCTTGGTGCCAGAGTCATGGGCTCAATCTTAATGCCAAAAAGTGTATAGTTATCCCCTTTGGGAAAAACCATGTACCCATGAATTACCACATAGGTGGCAGTAAACTAAACAATGAAAGTGTGATGAGATACTTAGGGACACAGGTAGACAGTGGTCTCACTTTCAATAACCACATCCCCACAACAGTCAGGAAATCCTTCTATGTGGTACATCTCATCACTAAGGGCTTTTCATCCAGAAAAAAGGAGGTCATTGTCCCACTGTTCTCATCCCTCATTAGATCCATTATAGAGTACAATGCCCTGTTTGGTATGTACCTCACAATACATCTGCAACAGCTGGAAAGGCCACAGAAATACCTCACTAAAAGAATCACAGGCCTAAAGTAGATGCCCTATGCCGACCGTATTAAAAAACTCCAGCTATACTCTGTGGAATCTCGTCTACTCAGAGGTGATCTCTGCTTAACATACAAGGCCATGTCAAACCCTGAGCTGTTGGACATGCTCCACTTAAAGAAATCCCAATCCCTCAGAGCCACACACTCCAAGGATCTAAACCTTGTCATCACAATGAACAAAACATGTTGGAGGGACAGGTTCCTGACCCAGAGACTCCCCATACTCTGGAATAGACTGCCCATACATGTCAAGCAGAGCACCTCCTTGGCCCTCTTCAAGAGGAACCTTGACGATTGAATGGGAGATAGGAAATTCACCCCAGGGATCACATCAGTCACCCTGCTAGACAGGGGTTCAAGGAAGTAAATATTGTGGGAAGAAATATTCGGGGAATTGTTTGGCTAGGCTTGTATAGGGCCTAGGGCCGATAGCCTAGTACCAACCTATGAACCTATGAACCAACTTATGAAGTGAAACATGGATCAGTGAATGGGAAATTGCAAATCTACCCCTAGTGTAGCACCTGTGTCTCCATTAGAGAGAGGAAGCTTGTAAATGCTTGACTACTCATGCCCAAGTTTATATAACTCACACATAACTCATGGGATCAACATCTTTCTAACATTCTGGGAAGCAGGCCTAGGCTTAAAAATGCCATTTAGAGTCCAAAGCCTAGTATTCTCCTATGATACAATGATTCTAAGTGTCACACAGTATGTGAGTACAGATTGTGAGAGTCAAATTTAAGAAAGCAACATTTAGGTTTCATATAACTTATTTCATCAGTTGATAAAGCAACATTACCAATGAAAATATTTACCTTAAACTGAGGTATCTCCTTCTATCACAGTTGTGTAACCTTTGATTCAATCTGCATAAGGTTAGGGATACAAAAAAGCTTCCTGTGTATTGTATAGTTTACTGTTAAGAAAAAAAAAAAAAAAAAACAATATCAACCTTTTCAGCAGATAAGCATCACATTCATGTACCTTTGTCATGTGCTGTAGATATATGTCTGTGCATCTGCCTGTTGCAGTAGGTGGGTCCCTCTGCCTCGGCTTTGTACTGTAGTATGTTCCTGTACCTCTGTCCTGTGCTGTAGATATGTCTCTGTACCTCTATCCTGTGCTGTAGGTGTGTTTCTGTATCTTTGTCCTGTGCAGCGAACATATTTACGTACCTCTGTCCTGTGCAGCAGCTATATTTCTATACCTCTGTTGAGAGTAGTGCATACACATCTACCATGCAGGATAGAGTTACAGAAATGTATCTGTACCTCTGT